>NC_052638.1:23886569-23974069 GCF_016161935.1 Mauremys reevesii | reverse complement strand
ACCTTTACTGCTTCAGTGAAAGGAGAAACTCCAGAAGGCTGTAGCCTTCACATGGACTAGCCTTTACAGGAGGGGGCAAGACACATTTTACAAGCATGTTACAATAGCATGAAATGAAATAAGTTTTTAAAACAGGTAATATGCCACACATTGTAAAGGATGCAAATATAAATACATTTCACAATATATCTGCGCCAGTAGCTTTAGGATCCCGGTTAAGTATGAGTCTAACACTGGTTTACCTAAACAGCTAACAGTATCTAGTAGTGGTGGCAGTGTGGAGAGAGGTGGGAGTAAGCCACAAATATGTAATTGCTGTCTTGTTTTGCGTATTTCTGTGCAATGCTTCCATCAAGTGGTTGGTCTGCAATGAGGATAAGGGACCTACTGCTACTGCAAGCTAAGTGAAAGCAGTGAAGAGGCATTGGGAAGTGGAGAGGTTGGCGCTAAAAGGTTAGGGTTGTAGTGCTGGCTTTCAGGCTGTAACTGAGATTTTTGTTTAATAACTGGATTGTTTTTTTAATTTTTGTTTAATAACTGAGCCTCAAACAGTTTTCTGCTACTAACAGTTTTCTGTAACTAAACAGATATGTCTTCCTGAGCAATTTTCATAGACTGTTACTGAATATCTTGCAGAAGTTCATTAAGGGAAACGATGTGAACTCAAAATGTGATGCTTTGCCCTGGGACTGACAGGAAACCTTTTTCAGTAGAACCACTTCAACACCAAATTAATACAGCATTTCTATGGAATATTTTGGCTGAGTTTCAGATCAGAGCAGTATATTTAAAGCAAGATTGATACCAGTACATCTGTGTTTATGTTTCAAAACAGCATTGTTCAGAAGTTTTGAATAAATCATTGATGTATAAATCCTGCATCCTCAGTTGACCTAGATGTGGTAGATTTAATTATGTCAATGCTGAGTACTTTTAAGGGCCTTTTTTTTCTTTGTGATTTTATACTCAGGAATCTTTTTAACTGATTGCACAAATGTGACTCCCCCAACCCTCATCATCTTTGTGGATTATGGGTACATAATATGTCTGGCTCTCTTCTTATTCAAATGTAAGAAATAGAATACAAAGAGAGAGGCTGGGGTTTTATTCTACTATGAGAGAAGTGAAACCTTCATTTAACATCTTCAGTGAAAAACAAAAACCAAACAAGCAAAAAGCCAAACATCACTATGGGCGGAATTAAAATAGTAATGAATCTTGCTTTCTCTGTGATGATATAATAAATAAGCACTCTCAGTTTAGGTCTAACAAGAAAAAGTGTTCCTGAATTTCCCAGTGTATCATCTTGCTGTATCTGCTGCTGTTCTGATGCTTCCAGTGTGTATGCTCTGGATTCCACATCCGTGAAATCTGGGGTGAATTCAAGGCACACAGTAGTTTCCTGCGCCAAGATGAGAGAACACAATTTCATCCTCCAGAATTAGAAAACTAAGAGGTGGTCCCAGAGGTCAACAGATGCGTAATTGTCTGAAGGAATACTGAAGGAAGCAAGGAGGACCTGTCTTTGAAAGTTGATTGAGATTATCATTAGGTTTTCTAGGCTTATGTAAGAGAAACTTGGAAGAATTAGAACGAGTGGAGAGCCTCAAAACTGATGTCACATTCACTGTCTCTTCACTGCAGAGAAGTTAAGAATTGATGTGGAATGAATTGCAATCTCATCCCTGTTTGCAGTGTAATTGTAGCTGTGTTGGTCCCAGCATGTTAGAGAGACAAGGTGGGTGAGGTAATATCTGTTATTGGACCAACATTTGTTGGTGAAAGAGACGGTGAAAGAAACAAGCTTTTGAGCTACACAGAGCTCTTCTTCAGGTACAACAGAAGTTGGTCCAATAAAAGATATTACCTCACCCACCTTGTCTTTCTCATCTCATCCCTAACAGTTCAGGATTGAGAGAGATTGGTGGGCTGAAATGGAGAAGTTTACATAGGTACAGCATGGCACTGCCAATCTTATGAACAAATAGAGGTCTTAATTCTCCAGTGCTGTCTATCTGCCATCATTCACATTGTATTCATGTAGGGTGAAATCTTAGTCAAATTGAAATTGACTGGAGTTTTGCCATTTTTTTCTGTGGAATCAGAATTTGACCCATAACTTTAAAAAAAATGAAAAATACCACAGGTAGAAGGATCCCTGTTGACTCTTAAACAAAACATGACAAAATATAGAAGAAATCTTGAAAACACATCTGGGAAAGTGCATTTTCAGTTTTTCTTCTTTAACTATCTTCAAAAGACATTTACTGTTAATGCTACCCACAGTGAAGAAAGTGGAATCATGCTTAAGTAAATAGCATGAATCAAATACATAAAGCTAAATAAAGGAAAACAATAGTGACATTAGGACATTACAACACAATATAGTACATCAGATTTTCAGCTGGCCTCACACTAACCTTTGATTTTTAACCTCAAAATTGTGCATGCTGGTGCAGTTGCACATGGAAATCTGACTTACCATTTGTATGCATAAACCTGAGCCACAGTGCATTATATATGATCTTAAAAAATGACGGAGTCATGTGGTTTCTGATATACTGTCCCTTAAAGAGATACATAAAAATAAAGAGAAGTTCTGTAAATGTTAGAAATCAACATTCTTGCAAATAAACATAATTTACAATACTGTGTAATTGTAGTCATATAGCAAATTCCAGGAACACTTGCCACTTGCAATCACCTGCCTTGAGAACTATTGCTTATGGTGACTATTCTTACACCTTTAACATGTTCAAACTGTCTCTCAATGGCTTTTTCGCATAGGCACAATGTTTCACGTAGTTTGTAGGAAGACAGATACCCACTTCCATAATGGAGATCTTTGTTCCCCCAGAGTACTGTATCTCCTTGTACATTTACTCCAATGACTAGAACACATTTGTATTGGTGTGACTTTAGTATCAATGTGATGTTTGCGATGCATACAGCAGAGATTATTTAAATGGTTACACTCTTTTCATGAGACCACCTTCACCACTTCCCCTGAGTTCCTGTGTTTTCTTTTCTTGGTCACAGAAGATTATAGCCACAGCCAGAACCGATGATCACCTTCTGAACAGAAGGGAAACATCTCTCTGAAGATGGCTGATGTGACATCCCTACCTTGTCCAGAAGCTGAGGTAGTAAAAGATTTTTAGAATAAATTTGGAAATTGAAAATATTTTTGTAAACTTGGTCTTCACCAGTCTTGAATAAATGGATTTTATTCTTCTTCAGGATGATTTAGAGGCAGCAGTGACCAACTGGGATTCAAATTAGGTTTCTGCAATTGGAGAGAGAACATAAGGATACAGTAAATACTTTCTCTGAGGAGAGCTGAACCTTCTCATTCCTGAAGGTTCAATAACTGAGACACTGTGTCCCTCCTGTCACCTCAGTCTTTCTGACTGGCTGTATATAAGCCCTTGGGATTAGTCTGCAAAATGCTAAACATTAGCCTAACTGTGCTCCCTTTGAAGTCAATGGGAGTTTTACCACTGACTTAGGGTATGTCTTCACTACCAGCCAGATCCCCAAGCGCTCTCCTGTCAACTCCTGTACTCCACCGCCACGAGAGGTGCAGGTGGAGTCAACGGGGGAGCAGCAGCAGTTGACTCACTGCAGTGAAGACACCGCGGTAAGTAGATCTAAGTACGTCAACTTCAGCTACGTTATTCACATAGCTGAAGTTGCGTAACTTAGACTGATTTCTCCCCTCTGCCCTGCCAGTGTAGACCAGGCCTTAGATGGGAGCAAAGTTAGGAGAGTGCTGAGTGTTTCTGAAAATCCAACCCTTGAAGGCTGCTCTCAGGTTATTTTCACCACAGCCTAAGAAAACTTGCTCTTGGATGTAGATAAAGCAGAGAAGGCCTTTTTTATCCAATTAGTTATGAAAGATTTAATTAAATTTGGCAATAACTTGATGCAAAACATCTACAAAGTGGCAATTCTTCAACAAAAAAAAGTCAGAAACGGACTCCAATGAGAAACTGCAGAACTGGAATTAATTTCCTAACTGGACACCATCAAATTAGGCCTGAATTAAGACTGGGAGTGGATGGGTCACTACAAAAACCAAAAACTAATTTCCCCATGCTAATTTCCATATGCTGTTACTCACACCTTCTTGTCAACTGTTTGAAATGGGCCACCCTGATTACCACCACAAAAGTGATTTTCCTCCTGCTGATGATAGCCCACTTTAATTGCATTGTCTCGTTAGAACTGACC
This sequence comes from Mauremys reevesii, assembly GCF_016161935.1. Taxonomy (NCBI): domain Eukaryota; kingdom Metazoa; phylum Chordata; order Testudines; family Geoemydidae; genus Mauremys; species Mauremys reevesii. Next base: position 23,969,836 of record NC_052638.1, on the reverse strand, counting down.
CCGCCACTTGATAAGTCAACTCCCATCTTTTCATGTACTGTGTATATATATATTTCCTACCTATTTTCCACTCCATGCATCTGATGAAGTGGGTTTTAGCCCACAAAAGCTTATGCCCAAATAAATTTGTTAGTCTCTAAGGTACCACAAGTACTCCTTGTTGTTTTATCGCTACAATATTTGTTCATGACAGTGATTCCAGATGACTTGTAGCTGCTAATTCATTTATTAAAATATCTACATTTAGATATTGAAGAGACCAACCTAATTCCTAAAGTCTAGCTAGCTCCTTAATTGAAACTTTCTTGTTCTTTAAGGTAACCAGTTGCATGTTAATTGCTACTGCAAGGATCTTGGCTCGTGTCCTCACAAAATGGGTCTGATAGATTTTTATGTACAGTACCAATTCCAGTGTAGTGGCTATGAGATTTCAGCTGGATTTGACTACATCTAAGGAAGGAGCAAGTCCTGACATAGTAAGCTCCCTACATAAATAAGATACAATAAATTAAAAATGGAGCATTAAGCAAAGGGACACAAAAACATACAGGATCATAATATAGTTTTTCTTTTAAAATCTAGCTCCTTTTGTCTAATAAAGTATTGGAACATTTTGGTGGGAATAATATATTATTTTGTGTATGGTGTGAATTGGAATTTTGATAGACAGAATAAGCTGCAATCCAATTCTAAACTATAGATTTTCAAGCAGATTGATGCAACAAATTGTTAGCAAATAGCAGTTTGCAATTTGATGCTAATTAGACATAAGGCAAATATGTGCCATGACAAATTAGCAGCAAACCATACTGAAGAGGATTAGCAAGAGCTGGCACAGAGACTGCTCGATTTTGCATACTTTCTTGTCTTAGTCTAGAAAGTCTGAGCCAGTTTTCCTTCTCTGTAAATAGGAAACCAGAGCAGAGATCACAAGCATGCTAGAATGCCTGTAATTGCATATTTGAAATGTTTTAACTCTTTTAGTCCCATGGAAGTTTTTCTCCATACCACCAGCTTTATTATCTTTGGGGATGATCAAGAACTTTGTGCATTTAATGTTAGAACTGAATGCAATATGAGGTAAGTAAATCATGGGGTTATTTACTTATGCAAATCTGTTGAACTTCTAGATATAAGAAATAAATCCCTGTTCTTATTCTAAACACTTTTGCTTAATTTCCTGTCAATCTGAATATTTTTCAGCAGACTTAATTTCATTAACAAATTAATTTTTGTTAGAAAAATCACATTTTCCATTGATGCACACCAGGCTCTTGTAGTATTTAGAATCTCGATCAAACTCATCTGGCTATCCAGAAGTGATAATCAATTTGTGTTTACAATCCAGACTGAAGCAGCTAGCCAGTCTTTAACCCAGTTCTTCAGACATATGCCTGAATACAAACTTAACCATAAGCACATCTTTAGGTCTGAGAACAAACTACTTTTATATACATAAAGGGGACAATAAAATGAGTGCGATATAATTTCAGAACCAAAGAGAAACATTTAAGGGATCAATTTGTATATATGCATGCAGGTGATGCAAAACAATACATGCATAATTTGCGCATGTGGATACAGTGACTTCAAATTCATTCACAGTAACTGCTTGTATAAATGATCAGCTAGATTAGTAACTGGATATTTGCACATGAAGTTACCTTGATTCTGTATGCAATCACAGTAATGTATGCAAATTATATTAATATAATGTATGCATGCAACTTATTGTAGTCATATCTTAAAGGAAATGCATTACTCTATTTGAGTGGCACATGTCTTTAATGTTAGAACAGCCAACTATGAGTCAGGACTCCCATGATCTGTTTTCCAAACTGCCATAGATCTATTGTGTGATCTTGGGTAAGATATTTCCTCTTTCTGTGTGTCTGTTTCTCCGGCTCTAAAATGTGGATCATACTTTTGCAAAGTGCTTAGCCATTCTGGATGTGTGTGGGTTTGTGGGTGTGCATATGAGTTGGTATTTTTTGTTTTGAGTTAAAAAGCAGTAGCAAGAATCAAGTCCAAATTGCAGTAATTTTGTAGCGCACCTGACCTTTCTTTTATATAATTAACATTGCTAAGTATTGAATTAAAGACTTAGTCTCTTGAAATTCCATTGACAATTTTGTTAGCATTGAGAATACTAAACAGAAAAAAACACTAAAATGCCTTCTTGTTAAGATTAAACAGTTTACATTATTTTCTTGAATTGGGAGTCCCAGGTGTAAACCACTATCCATACCATACTCTCACTTAACATTTGCTGATGACTACTTCGCACGTTTAATTTCTAGATATGTAAAATGACATGTTTATACTTCACAGAATCAATGGGGAGATTAGTAATTCTTAAATACTATTCTGCTTTCCAAATCTCAGTTTCTAGACCATACAAACTACTTAATTTATTAGCTGGTTTAAGATTATTACTTGACTAAATATATATTTTTTAAATTCTCAACATTCTTATGACCATATATGGACCAAAAATTGTATGAAAAAATTCAGAGGGATTAAGACATTATGTGGTTACGTGAACACAAACAGTTCATTGAGCAAATTAAATAAAGTGGAAAAATAATAGTAAATTAATCACAAAAAAAATATTTAATTTATCTCCCTAGTCATAAAAAGAATTCCTCAGTTTTAAAAATGAACTGTAACAAATTTTGCTACAAAGCTATCTTTATGTATAAACAACATAATGCCCACCAAGGATTAAAAAAAAAAGGGAGGGGGAAAGGAAAATTACACAGTAACAAAAGTTTATTACAAACCATCTGTGTGAAATTCTAAAAACATTGTGTTATACGTTATACATGTTGTTCGTTCTATGCGTGTATAGGGCATGGTCCTGCAAGTGACTTGGAGTGGGGCTAGGTTTGGAGTTAAAGAGAGCCTATATCTGCATGTTATGCTAGAACTACACCATTATTTTAATGTAACCTTTTTTTCTGCACTCCTCCTCACTACTGTTTTTTTCCTCCACCTGTTGTGTCATGTCTGAAATTCAGGCCCTGATCCTGCAGTTGGACCCTTATGCCTAGGGCCCTACCAAATTCACGGTCCATTTTGGTCAATTTCACGGTAATTGGATTTTAAAAATTGTAAATTACATGATTTCAGCTATTTAAATCTGAAGTTTCATGGTGTTGTAATTGTAGGAGTCCTGACCCAAAAAGAAGTTGTGGGGGGATTCATGGCTGTGAATTTGGTAGGGCACTACTTATGTCCTTGCCAGGTTCCACTGAAGTCAGTAGGCCTCCATATTGGCACAGAGGACTACCTGGGCAGATCAGATTGCAGGATTTCCTATCTAGGGCTTTAAGATGTAAGCTGTCTTCGATAGTGATGGTGTCTTTCTTTTGTTTTTTTTCTGGGGAAGGTGTGGGAAACTTATGGGCACTACAGACTCATAATAAAAATCATCTTGTTACTCCCGTATACCAAATGTTGCTTTTACTAATATGTAATATGCACATCCTTTTACCCTCAGTGTACTGCCGCTCATTTAATTTTCCCATTCCTTTATGCTCCCAACAATATTTTAAATTCTTTCTGTTTTCTCCACACAAATGCCTTTATTGATACTGATTTGGTAATGGAAAGATGCTGCTGTTGCTGCAGGCATCAGTATGGCTGATCCCAACAAATAGCATCCGTTACTTCAGCCACTGTACGTGTTGTTCCTCAATTTTGCAAGTTTTTCCTCACCTGATTTGGCTTTTCAGAGGCTCTAGAAAGTGCATACTACACTAGCTGATCAATGCACTAGCACATTATACAGGGACTTCCTCAAGTAAGAGATCCCATTTCCAGACTCACTGCAGCAGCACTCAGTACTAGAAACCAATTCCAGTTTTCTGAAAGGAGTTAGGAATTTATATTAGCTACAATTTTTTCCTAGTCCTTATTTCAACAGGAAATACTCTGCTAAGGTGTACTTACCTTATTTCTCAGGCAACAACCTTCTTTAAAATCTAGAAGGGATATTTTGCCACATAGCGAAAAACACAGGTACTCCGCTCTCTGTGAAGGCAGCAATGTTGAGTTCTTGGTGAAATAGGAATTTGAACATATGGAAGGAGTGTGATAACCTGTCAGTTGGTAAATTTGGGCTAAGAGTACAATTAGTTGAAAGGGACAGTGTTAAGCAGCTTAGGGTCAAAAGTTCTCTTTAAATGGTTATATTTGTTAAAGGAAATCAAATTCAATCCAAGGGTCAAATTCTGTGTCTTCCCCCGTAAAAGGTCGAGTGAGGCTGGCTCAAAAATGTTCTGCCCTTATTCTGGTTCCAAAGAAAGCCCACTCCTCAGACCTTCAATAAGAGCATTTCTGAGGAAGTGCCTGGCTGCCTTTTACATATTCACATACAGATACCCTCAGCTATTGCCCCTGTATAGTTTATTCTTACCCTGCTGGCTGCTTAAAGCAAGAATACAAACATGTTAACATCCACCCCCTCTACTTGACCAGACTGGCAGGGGATAGGTTCCCTGGGGGTCCTGGTGCGCCTGTCTATGGACATTGTCACTTGTCCCTGCAGCCTAATTGGGTCATTCAAAGCCTATTGCCTGGGCATCCCCTGGCCTTGGGGCTTTTAAGGTTCTTCCTTTAGTGAATGGACATTTAACACCCAACCTCCAATCCCACCCCTCGCCCCCCCCCCCCCCCGCCCAACCTTATCTGGTTATGTCCATTGCTGCAATTGAGTTATGGACTATGCAAGGTTTACGAGTTTGCTCTTCCAGTAACCTAGTCAGGTTGGAAAGAACATTTTCTTAATGGCAAAGTGACTGTTTTTCAGGCCACAAAATATCTAGGAGACTTAGGAAATGAGATGTGGTTGGTTGTTTTCATGTGTGTACGTCCCAACTTTTGTAGGTTGCAGTGTGGGTTCTTTATAGTTTTTATGGATTGTAATTCCAAGATTGTGCCCAGATGGTGATTGGCCTGCACCATCTGTTTAACACAGGGTAGGAGTCAATGTCTTTGCACAGTGTGCACCTTTCATGTATGCCATTAAGCTTCAGATGTGAAGGCAGGAGGAATTTGGATGTTTGATGCCAAATATCTGGGTGGGTTGTATGGAGAGCCCCATCTTAAGTTATGGGTTTAGCTTGCATGCTACCCATTACATGCGGGGTAGTAGTTTGGGTGAGGGAACTGGTTATTTTCATTTACCTTCATGTTAATTCATTTCTAAAAGTAGCAGACTTCTACACATCACGTTAACCACATCCCTGCAGTATTTGTCCATTCTGTGTTTGCAGCATATCTATGGACTTTGTCTGTGGGGCAATTCAACCACTTTATCTATACTGGCTAAAAATTTGTGTTTTGGTACTTTAAAGAAAGTCTTTTTTTCCTGGAAAATGTCTGTCTGTCTATTTATTTTTTTGCTGGAAACTTTCTTTCTTTCTTAAAACATAGACCTCTACTTTTTAAAAAATATAATGAAAGCAGTATGTAATGGTTTTGTGCAGTTTCTGTTGGCTGTCTCAGCAACAGTTAATCAATAATGTTAGAGTAAATATATCCCTGGTGTATGTCCATTGATTTAAATGGAGTTACACCACAGATTAATTTTATCCAACTCTGTTAACTTCATTTAGATCAAGCGATGGATTTGGCCCATTCTTCCCAGGAAAATGTGTATGTTCACTGAGGACATCAATAATAACAACACTGTTCAGAAGTAAATGCAAAGGACCAGATTTTTAAAATCAGTCTCTAAGTATTGCAAGCAAGTTTTGTATATTCAGAACAGGTAAAGTGCATGCATACTGGCATTTGAATGAGCAAGTTGTGAGTACTTAGACATGTACCTAAATTATTTGTAAGCCATTTGTTATCCAAACTTGGATGGAGAGTGTTGGAAACAAAAATGAGGACAGCTAAAGATTTGGTTACAAGCCTCCTGTGTGTATTTGTTGCATGAACAACAAAAGGACCAGGGAAGGGAGGTCAGAAAAGTGTTCTATATTCCAAAGTATATACTGTTTAAGAGTGATACTGGACAGTGTCCATTACCAGATTCCACTATCAATAGTTTTAGTATTATAAATACTAAGATACCGTACTAGTCAGATTATTTCCCCCAGTCTTTGAAATATTTAACAATGTTGAGAATGCCCACATAATAATCACATTTTATTGTCTTTCACTGCATATCCAGAATTTATCAATGGATAAAAAGAGAAATCTTTAAAAAATAAAACAAAAATTTTATCTTGTGGTAATTTATAGTTGCTTCCTTTTATCTATTTAAGATGCTTGAGTTCACTTTGTTAGCAAATTTTTCTTGACAAGTACACCTATTTATTATTACTAAGAATCCTTCTTAGGAATGTCTGAAATGTCACATCTATTGTTTTAAATAAGATCATAAAGTTAATTTTTAACCACACAAGTGATACACTAACAATAGAGCAAACAAAACATAATTAATAGTTTTATGTCATTCATCAAAGCCCTTTTATTTGCTGTCAGCATCTGTCAAATGGAAAAATGTTTTGACTTAAATTAAACATTTTCAATAAATTAAACCATCTATTGTTGGAAATATAGAGCATACATACTTCTGTATATATAGTGTGTGTATGAATTTATATATACACACCATTTAAATCCTTCATTTGGGAGAAATGAAATGCATATCTATTTGCATTGTATATATGACAGAAATTGTAACATCATAGCCATGGATAACCTCAATACATTGGTTCTAGGGGCTTGTGTTAAAAACATTTTTTTGTCTCTTCCTGTATGAGTTTGTGTTCATTTTTATTATTAAACTTAAATGTATTTAACTGCAAAAGCTTTTTAAAATAATTGTATCTATATTTCATTATGTGTATCTCCTATTGCCCCCATTTGACTGTCTGAGGTGCAGGCTACTGTAGGGTTAGGTTTTTGGCACAGCATAAGGATATTTTAAACGTACAGAGACATGCATGGTTCTGTGCTGAGTGGAACGTTGCCCTTGACAGTTAGCCATTGGGTATGGCTACCAGTTGTATCAAAATTAAAACCTGGTTAATGAGGTACCTCAGCAGTTTGAAATAATACATTTAACAAAGTGGAGCAAAAATAATATACATTGCCTTTTTAGGACTCTGTTCAGCAAAGTATGTAAGCACTTGCTTAACTTCAAACATATGTTTATCTCCGATTGGTTTGAAGTTAAGCACATATTAATTTAAGTGCTTTGCTAAACTGGAGTCCTAAAGAAATGGAAGGGGCCATCAAAGCTAGATAAGAACACAGGAAGAGCCATAGCAAATCACAACAGTGGTTCACCTGAAGAAACAGAGGTCCCATTCATTCATCAGACGTGCAACTTAGACATCTAGACTAAAGTCTTGATGGGAAACACTTGATGGATGAAATACTTTGCTGTTGTGAAATTAACTGGTCTTTTCATGCCCTTTATTTATAATCTGTTATATATTCTTGCACAGAATGACTTCGTTTGGAAGAGGGCAAGCCAAGGACTGGTTGGTTTTCAAGCAAATGAAGAATATTTGAGAACTAGGACAATATTAATGATATGTTATGCTACAGTTAGTAAACTTTTCCATTCCAAAAGCTTATGGAGTAATGCTATTGAGTTTTGGAATATTATTAGGTCTTTGGAAAAGAAATCAACTTTAGCTCATTTGCCAACAATGATTAATTCTAACATTAATGATCTGATAAGCAACAGATGGTAGAGACTTGTAATAATAGTGTAGTGTTGTAAAGGCAAGTTATATACAGTACTATGTGATTATGCTTTAAACAGGACTATAAATTACAAACGTATCTTAAGCTTTCTTTTAAAATGAAGAACCTGAGTGAATTCTCAAGCTGTGAATTCCACCTTTTTTCCATGGCCTGTTTCTGAAACTGAAGCTTTTCACGAACTTGTCAGTTTAGATTAAGAAGAGTCCTATGGGTGCTCCTGGAAATGAAAGATTAGTAAGCCTTACTTCAGGACCTGCTAATTCCTTGAAACAGTAATTACAGAACACACCTAGATGAACATATATTTGATAAGAGCACACCACAAAGGACTCCACAAAGGTAAATCACACTTCTCCAATCTACTAGAATTCTTTAAGTTTACCAACAAAATAGCAGATAAAGCAAAACATGTTGTTATAATTTATTTGCCTTTCATAAAGCTTTAGACAAAGTACCTCATAAAGGGCATTTAAAGAATCTAAATAGTGAGCAGCAATGGTCATGGATTAGAAATAGGATAAGAGGAATAAATGATCGATTTTCATCATGGCTAAAAGGTTAACGGTAGGTTCCCAAAGGATAGATTCTAGCAATGGTGTTTAATATATTTGTTTTCATGAAGTGGTAAATTTGTAGATGACAAAATAATTTAGCTTAGTCAAGCCTAAAGGAGTCTGTGAGGCATTCCACAGGGGCCTAACAAAGTTAGGCAACACAATGGCAAATAAAATTTAGGTTTTTTTAGATGCATGGTAATGCACATCGGATAGAATTATTTGCACTATTCATAAACATTGATTGAGTTGTAAATGAGCTATACCTATTGAGGGAAAAGACCTGGGGTGAAATCTTGGGTCCACTAACATCAGTGGAAGTCTTGCCATTTATTTCAGCGGGGCCAAGATTACACCCCTAATCATCATCATTGTGGACAGCTCATTGAAAAAGTTTGCTCAATTCAGACCATTTAGTCGTGGTCCAGAAAGCAAACAAAATAGTTGGATGAATAAAGAATAGGAACATATTTTAATATCATAAAGTGAAACACCCACTCTGTGAATACAGTGTTGAATGCTGCTCTCCCTATATTGAAAAAAAAAAAAAAACAGAGCAAAAACAAAAAGGCTACAAAAGTGATCAGAGGTTTGGAGAGACTTCCTTACGAGGATAGATTGAAAAGAAAAAGACACAGTTTAAGGCAAGAGAAGAGATGGATAAGAAAGGGTATGATAGTGGTATATAAAATAATAAATGAGGTACAAAAGATTAAATCTGGCTCTCCTATTTGTCGCTTCCCATAATGCAAGTGCAAGGGGATATCCCATACAATGGAATGACAACACATGGATAAAAGCACTTTTTACATTTTTTAAATACAGTTCACTGGAACAGTGAAACACATAGCCAAAGGATAGCATTGGAGCCAGGAACATAGCAGGTTTTCTAAATGGGAACACCCACAGTTCTGTGGAACAGATTGCTTAGCATAAGTAGTTAGCACATATTATAAGGGACCATTCAAGGTAGAGTGGCCTGTTAACATCTCTACAGACATAGGACAAAAAGAGGGGGTTAGTGGGTTACAGATTGTGGTAATAAGCCATGAATCCAGTACATCTATTCAGTCCATGATTTTTGGTGTCTAGCAGACTAATGAATTGAAGCTCCCGGGCTCATCTTTTGAAAGTGTTGTGCAGGTTTCCTTTGAGGATTAGGACTGATAGGTCAGATAAATTGTCCCTTACAATATGTGCTAACTACTTATGCTAAACAATCTGTTCCAGCTTGCATTTTATTGTGAGAGTGGATGTACCTTTCCCAGACTTGAAGAAGAGCTGTGTGTGGCTTGAAAGCTTGTCTCTCTCACCCAGAGAAGTCAGTCCAATAAAAGACATTACCTCACCCACTTTGTCTCTCTCTAATATCCTGGGACCAACATGGCTACAACTACACTGCATGCACCTATTAAAACTTTTAAAGTAGTCCCTTGTGCCCCCTTTAATTTATTTATTTCTAATGCCAAAGTCCATTTTCCCAGGTCATTTAAAAATGCCTATTAATCAAAATATTTTATAATTTTGGTATTATAAGAAGTGGCAAACTTAGCCTATAAAGCAATGAGAGCTTGATGCAAGACCGCTGTCAACCCTCCCTCCTGCGCGCGCGCACACACGTGCAGTTTGTAAGATTTGATCAACAGTAGATTATCCAGTAATGATGGTCAGAGATTTGAAGAATCAAATTGCAATTTTACTACTGGAGCTCAGGAGATGTATTCATGTTCTGTTTCAGCTCTCTAGGTAAAACAACTTCTGATTTGGTATTTCAAGCAATGAATTGCCTAAATAATTCCATGGCATCTAAGTTGCAAGAAGTTGGTTCATAACATTCTACCACTGTCAATGAGCATTTTTTTCTTTTTTTTTCTTTTGCAACTTGAACTGTTTTAGAAGTCATTTTTATGCTACAGTACAATTTCCTACACAAAACAGTAGAAACAGCTTACTAGCCAGAAATGCTTAATGATTAGGGTGGTGCACCACTGAAGCATTACCAGTGAACTAGCTCACTTACTGATTTGTTGCCAGGTAGCGAGCCAATTAGCAGTGCTGGTTATTATTTACATTTCATGCTATATATCACTAAAATTGTGTTGTTGATTTATCATTTATATCGTTGTATTGTCAGCATAATTTATTCAGATCATGCTGAGAAACCTGGAGAATTAAGTAATAAAGAGAATGGCATGGAATATGTCTGTATTCAGAAATATTTACTTGGTTTTTAATGAGAATGCAATGTTAAAGTAAATCATAGATTACTTGGCTATTAAATTGTTTTGGAAGCAAACCTGTTAAAAAGTTTATGCCTTATATTTTCTGTAAGAAAGTGGTTTGCTTTATTTCTAATTTGATTTTTCCGTTAAATAAATTGCTTTTATATTCATTGGCTTAAAGACTAAAATCATACAAACCCAAATGACTAGTAGATTACAACAAAGGCAATGGAAGTTAATATTGTATTTGAGGTTTCCAGTGTCCATTATTTATTAGAAAGCTTTTTCTTCTCTATTCTCTTGCTGTGTATTGTAACTGTATCTTCCTAATGGAAATCAGACTTAGTTAATTGTCTTTTTGGACTTAGACATTTTCTGTGGCCCATTCTGAAAGTATAATATATATGGTTATACAAATGGGCGGCAAACCTCTGAAATGTACAGGATGTCAATGCTAACTATGTTTAAGGGCTCTCAAAACATGAATTAAATGGAATTACATGTTCCATATCCCATTTTGTAATATTAACTTATTTTTGTTTTTTGTGGGTTTTAGAGTCAAAATGAAATTACTTTAAAGTATGTTGATGCTACATACAAAGCATGCTTGCTGTCTTCTGATGCAAGTCAAGTGATCTTGTACTGGGTTATATACAAATTATACACACACAATGTGTAATCAAATTCTCTCAGTGTGTCAGCTTTTTCTCCAAATCCCAAACTTTGACCCAGGAGATACTTTTTCTACACAGGATATGCTCTGTTAACTAGCAAAGGACTACTGTATGTGTGTTTTTGTAAGCTTTCACTTTTTTTTGCTGGAGAGGTACAGAACTTTTCTAACCCCATTGTATCCTCTGATGTGATATCCCATTGCCTAATAATCTCCCACCTTGCCCTACTGAAATCTTTTTCACTTTCTGGTGGACTGGAAATTTGTCCAGTGTTGTTCTTCTAGTCAATAATCCTTGCTTGGAAATGTACTGTATTGTATGGAAAACTCCTGGAAAAAATGTTCATGGTTCAGAGACAATGGGATTTCTTTAGAAGTTTGTGAAAACTATCTTTCTCTAGTGCCAAGAACTCAGTATTAAGTGAAAAAAAGTTTGTTGTTTTTCATGGATCTATCAAAAATACTTTTTTTTCCCCACTTTTGCCAATGGTGCTTATTTTCCCCCCACATTGCTCTAATATAAATGTAGAAACAAATAAATAAAAAAACATTTCCTCTAGTCTATCAAAATGTGATGATCTTCTGAAAGTGACCTTTTATTTAAACAGCCTTATTGACTCCCACGCTTGAATTTCCTGCCAGCTTCATGGCACATTCTCAATTTTTGGAAGGCTTGCTCTTCATTGTAGCCCTTGTGGGCACATTCAGACCTGAGATGGAGAATGAGCCTACCAGGCAAATAGCAATAAGCCTTGAGCGGCCGTCTAGCCAATTGTCTAGCTTAGGTCCTAGTTCAGCAAAGCACTTAGGAATCTGCTCAATTTTAAGCGTGTGCCTAAATTCCATCAGGTGTTCAGTCTGCTGGGGTTTACAAAAATCAGGTGAAAACACAGTTTTCTATAATACTAAATGGGGGTGGCTCCTGAAAATAGGAACAGTCTTGGTTTTTGGAGCCGCGGTAATCTTATTTATTGATTTTAAAAATAGCGGAGACTCTTGTTCTTTCATATGAATGTAGAATGGGGTACGACCATTGAGGATAATTTTTTGGTGGTGAAAGGGTTGCAGAGGAATTTGTCTTTTTGTTGGTGGGTGCAATATGTTTAGCAGACCCGGCAAAAAATGCTAAGTTCAACCCTGTGCCTGTAGAGTGGAAACGTGTGTGTAGGAAATACAAAGACACTTGGACTGGTCTTTATGCTAGAGCTTGATATGAAGAAAGAGGGACTCATGCTTTCTTGGCCAGCATGTAACCTTAAAGTGAGACACTTCCTGGTGAGTAGGGCTAATGTAATAATCTCCCGGGCAGAAATCAAGGCTATGTTCTGACTTTTATGTTCTACATTGAGTTAAGTGTTGCACTAGAGTGCAGGGAGTGTGATAACATGAATTATCTGGATACTACAGTAGAACCATGTTAATTTGCACTAGTCACTAGGAGACCTATTGTGAATAATTGAATTTTATGATGTGAAGAAAAACAATTTACAAAACAACATCACCACAAATCACAAGGCTAATGCATCACAAAATGTACCTTGTTCATTTATTTTGACAACTGTAATTTAGTTTAAATTTCATTTCTTTATGATGTACATTTAGTACATTTAATGTAATATATTTTGTAAAAATAATCAACTCTAACTAATATGAGACCTCATTATAATACTTTGTAATATAAATGATTGCTGAGAAGTGGGGGAAAATACCATATTTTGTGTAATATCATAAAGTGTATGAATTAGCAAGGAGTGGATTAGTGAGGTTGTATTGTGCTCAAAGACAACTGGTATGCCCAATTGTGGGTTTTTGTGTTTCACCAATCTGCTAGCAGCAAATACCTAGTATGAAAATTTCAAGAGGGCAGTGGGTTAGCCACTTTTCACTTTTCTGCTGAAACCTTTGCATGTCTCCGAACAGCAGAAACAGAATACGTGATGGGCCATGGAGAGATCTGGCCTTTATCCCTCTTGAGGGGGAAAAAAAGATCATCCAACTTGCTTTTGACTATGTTATTTGAGAATCATCAGATCTTTTCCCAATTGAATGATAAACGTCATATTCTCATATAACCCATCCCTTCACATATTCTTTTTCACTGTAACTGCATGCATTTGTCCATAGCTGCTAAAGTGTTTTGCAATTGCTAAAGACAATGGAGTTGCTGAGAATATCATAAAAAGTGCAGAATTTCATGTCAGAAAGCTGATAAAATTAAGGTCTCTCTTCTAATATTCTTTATTACAAACTTTTTTTCTGTATTGCTTTGTGGCAAGCCAATCCCCTAAGGCTGGTGAAAATTATACTACATCATCTCCCATCTTTTGGCATCTTTTCTCATGGCTTCTAATGGCCTATGTTCCACTTTTTACCCTTCACCAAACAGTATGGGAATTTCATTAACAATATTAACAGACTTTCTGTGCTACTCTCAACAACTCTCTAACTTGATTTGCTCCCAATTCCTCCAGCTGCAAGGAAGCTTTAAAAGACATCTCATAGAGCTGAATGGAAGCCTCATTATTTGATAGGGTCCCTCTATACAGCTGACGTAATCTTGGACATTTTATAACCTCTTGGGTGGTGCTTCAGTAATGTTTGATGGACAGCTGTTGTGGCTATTTGAATCCCAGTCTCTCTTTTACTGAGATACTCATCTCAATAGTATCTGAACCCAATTAAATTGCTGCCAGCAATGAGATTATTTTAGTTTAAGCATAGAAAGTGTTTTAAGCTTAGCAGCAGCATAAGCCAATTTTACTGTGGCTTCACCTTGCGGTATATGATGGGTAAGCCCTGTTATGTGCTAGACCCTATACTTAACTTTACCTGCTGCTGAATTATAGGATGCCTGAAGCCTACACATCCTCACAAGTATTGCTCCTCATGATATATGCCAGGAAGTTGCTGGTAGAGTTGAGCACACAAGGCAATGCCTAGATCCAAGACATCTGCTCTATGGTGTAACAATGATGCTGAGTTGACTGAAACCATGACAAACTTTTCTTGTCACCCTAAATAACGGTTCGCTTATGGCAAATGAGTAGAGAATGACCCTGTAGTCTGTGTCTCCCTCACACTGGCCAAGCACTTACCACTCAGTGCAGATCAGCCCTGGACTACGTAGCATTAGCTGAATCGATTCTACACTGGAGTTGGCAGGTCTAGAGATGGGATGATCAAGTGGGGCTACATCACTGGCCCCAATACCTCCATGCTGTTGAACAGCTGTTTCACAGTGTGCGGGAGGGAGGAGGAGGAGTGGAAAAGCAGGGCTGGTGGCCCCAGACATTACTCGCAGACCCCCTGGAATACCCTTGTGGACCACCAGGGGTCCTCGGACCCCAGTTTGAGAAACGCTGCTTTAAGGTATTGTAGGCTCTGTTATTTTGGATTCCATGCTCTCTTCTCAGCTCTCACTGTGGACAGGTACTGTGCATACTTCACACCTACATTCTCTCAATAAGAGCTGTTCTTATCTATGGTATGATGAGCTGCCAACAAAACGATTGTAAAAGTCTGTAATTAGCGCAATTAGCTGTTTACACACTAGCCTCTAATGAATCCAGAGGAGTTTGTTATTGACGATTGAGTAAATGATCCACAGTTAAAAAGTCAATGATCCACAAACTAAAAATTACGAAAGAAAAGAACTCTGTAAAGGTGTCATTGCATAACAGTCCATTATAATGCCAAGGAAATTGTTGTGAACTATCAAGGAAATAATTATATGTTAGATCAAGTATGGGCAGATCTGTGTCCACTTGCCTACTGCTCTAGCAGCACAAAACAGTTGAAAAGTTGTATTAAGTCCACAGAATAGAAGAATTCCTGGCTGGCATAATGTCAGCATGGCTGGCTCTGTTCCACCTGCTCCTGGCCCCTTTCTCATCCAGTTTACAGCACATACTGGAGCAGGCCAAACACATGGCTGAGTGTGATGCCATAACTTGGAAATTAGACTGGGGCTGAACTGGTCCCAGGCTGCCTCCAGAACTATGTGTGCATGTGAGGGTTTTTATTGTTTGTACACGTGACTTTAAGCCACTCTTCTGTTCTATTCAGGTCCTGTACAGAGCACAGCTCCACCAGATCCTAGGATCTGGCTCAATGATTCTCTCATCTCCGCTCTTGCACATTCACTCTTTTTTAAAATGGATGTTAGAATAGTGGTCCTGGCCTTTCCTGGTTGTTGTTGTTGTTACAATCTTGATATCATTGAGAGCCAAATTTTCAAAATCAAGAGGCCATTGGTGTGCAAAATTGCTTATACAAAAAGGCACTGACAGTTGCATGGATGGAGCATGTGCAAATGGTGCTAAACCAGCATTTTTCATCTCTACCCGCCCAATTTGCATGCACAATTACAATAATTCTAGATGAAGCTGTTGTGTATTTTTGCACATAGTCCTTAGGCCTCGATTTTGGAAAATGTATCCCTTAACGTAGGCTAATGCACTACTCTTGACTTATAAGTTTAAGGTGCCTTTATGTGTTTACTTCATTTATTTCTTATATGAGGGAGCACAACAGCATGAGGTAAGGAGCGAATACTTGTGGCTAAATATCAGTGATGTTTATTATTTTCTGTCATGACTACCTTACAATTAATAACAATTTTTTGCCTATAATTAATGTTGCATTTCAGCATTTTAATAGCATCATTCATTGTATTTTAATGTGATACTCAGAAAAATAAGCCCCCCCCCCAATCTGTGAACAAGTACTTACAGCTATAGAGCTTGGTCACTATTTGATTGATTGATTAATTCCTGGGTTTGTTAGGCCCAACTTTCAGCTTTTATACTAATAGGTAAATTAGCTTTTCCCACACAAATTCTATCAGACGGTTTTTCTAACAGGACAACAATATGCTCATGCTGGCTTTCGAGGTGTGCACCCAAAATAGGGGTTGCCACTGGGAATCTACATGAATGATTATACTCTTTTTTTTCTTTCTTTTTTTGTGTGGGTTGTTTGTTTATATCAACCCACATCCTTTTATCTGGATAATTCAGCTTCCTGTTTGACTTCTGGATGCAAAAAAGAGAGACTGCAACTGAGGATTAAATGAGTTTTACATGGTGGCTTCATGAAATATGGACTTTGCATCATTTTGGGGTTTGTCATTCTCAGCATACTATTCTCTCTCTCTCTCTCTCTCTCTCTCTCTTTATTTTAAATTACATATAAGGCATCAATGATCATTGAACATATCCATGCTGGAGGAAGGTACTGCATTGCCATGCAGGTGTGCTGCAGAAAGTACAGTATATTGGAGTACTAGGGTTATTTTCACATCTTTCTCATAAGCACACAAGTGTGGAAGAAGTCCATGGAATAAAAGTTTATTTTACAAATTTTTTACTTTTTCTTGTTTGTACTAAGACTATAAAACCTGTTGCAGAAAGACAGAGAGTTTAGTTTTTGTAGTTTTCTGTCTTAAAGTATCTTTCAGGAAAAGAGTATCTTCACATCTCTTAAAGGTGTGACAGCTTTCAAATGCATTGTTGTCTGAATTGTTGATTAAACAAAATGGTGCTGATTGCAGCAGGGTGGCTAACTGTGGACAGGGGTAGCTACTACAACCTGCTCACTAAGAAGTCATTTATCAAAGTTTTATCTGATTTCAGAGGCATTGGATTTATCAGTCACAGTTTATAAACGGCATGTCAGGATCAAACTGAAAGGATACCTCACTCCAGTGCTGTTATAAAGCAACTGTAAACAATCTCTGCAGATGTACATGTGTCCTTGCACTAGAAGGTATTTTATGCAACAAATAATTCAAACTACTTTTAATATTTATTCATTTTTAGATTTTTTGGGGGGAAGGGTTTGTTTATTTCTAATAAGCAGCAAAATTTTAAAAGCGCACACATCTGTAAGTAAAGATCCACCATAGCGTATCAGTACAATGTTCCATTTACAAGGCCCCAGTTCTTGCTAGTACATTTACAGGAAAGCAGGATAGGAACAGTGATTTGTTGTTGCAGTCCCTTTGTAAAATACAAAGGAGGCAGGAGGGGAGACTGTGAAAAGTTGAGATAAGTTTGTTTTAAAAGTGTTGACTAGAGATGCATACACTGAAGTGTAAAGCAAACTGAACAGATAGCACAGACATTAGTCACATGCCTTAATGGGCTATTGAAGGTTCTTTGATTCTGTTCTAGATAGGTTCTATATCACGCTCATCACAGAATCTAACTTCGGATGTCCTAGGGTTCATCTTCTCCTCAGACTGACAGCAATTTTCCTATAATATTTCCAGGCCATTCCCATTTGTCATGACTAATAACATTCTAAGCAGAGCCAAAGATAACGACAAGCTAAATAGTACTACAAAAATATACTGCAGAAGATTCAGTACATAGACTTACAGTAGTTAGAGAAGGAAAAAAAACTTATGAGAGCTTCGAGTTCATCCCCATAAGGGAAAGCTAAAATCACACCAGATATTTAACTCATACTTCACTTGATCTCAGAAATAAACCCGTTGGATAATTGAACCTCAGCATCTTGGATTTGACTTTTTGGATGATGAAACCATTTGAGATTCAAATGCAATGCTGAGGAAGTTTTATTAAACTTATAAAAATCCATTTGAGTCTAAATTAACCTTGGTTGTTCTTTAACTAGTCTAACAAAGAAAGTGCTAAAACCCCAGTAAAACAGACTAATCTGAATTCCAGGACTTCTTTTTTTACCCAATTTTTAAGTTGCAAAATTAAAAAGCAAATTGTTTATTAAGGGGAGGAAAACTGCCAGACACCCTTTGAAAACAGATACAACATCTTTAAGCGATTACGGAGATAAATCTTTTTGTCTGTGGAAATGACTTCTGCACAGTTATTTCTTTTATTGCTGTGCTGAATGTAAAGCATTACTCAGTTTAATAAATCCTACTGTATCTCTCACTCTGTGTAGGCTGATATAAATATCTCCAGTTATGTCCTATTACCACCTTTGTACAGCTAATGTTAGGTCTTGATGACTGGTGGCTGATAAATGCAAAACCTCATTTGGTTTGTGAGTGATTGAGCGCTAACACTGTTTAGATTTCTTAATATACTTGTATTAGCATGAATAAGTAATGAGTATGCCAGGCTTTTTTGAATATTTGATTGTATCTTTATAATGGATTTGTGTCTCTCTCTTTGTGCTAATGTCATTGTAACTTTGTTGGTGTCATAACTCCAAACCTTTGCAATCGATCTTTATCAGTGCATTTTAAGTCAATTACCCTCTCATGGCCAAATTACTGTGTCATAATACTTTTCTTATAAAAGAATTCTGCTTATTGCATTTAGGATACAAATAGGTACTAATTCTACCTGTGGTATATTTCTCACTCATGAAGTTCATTGTGTCTTGTATTAGTATATTGCTCTGTGATCTTGCTGTACTCTCTTCTATCAGCATATTGCTAAAAAAGCTAGAAGACCTGTATATATATATATATATATATATAAATTCTAGCCTCTCTTAACTTGTACTATTTATTAATAGAATACATGATGTCTGATTATCAAACCATGTGGCCCAGGACTTTGACTTTTGAAAATTTGGACTATAATGTCCAAAATCTAATAAAAATGATCCATCATTTTGGAGACGGGTAAGTACTGAAAAATACTAGCTTTGTCAAGGGCCTTGGAGGTGTCTGGTACCCCCAAAATTACTATGCACAGTTGCACTAGATTTTGTCTCATCAGCCTTCAGCACAACTAGTCTTGACACATTCAGAAGAAAATTAAAGGCGTGGAGGAAAGGAACAGGAGAGGAAAGATGAGCACTTCACTGGATTAGCAACTTTCTAATGAATCTCAAATCTATTCTGTTTTTTCCATTTAAAAAAAACCTGGATGGGAAAATAGACTAATAAATTTAGCATATAATTAGGTATACTTTGGGCCTATATTGTGCTGCTTTCTTTATGTAAAATAAACCTCCATTTTAAGATGCAAAGCCCATGCTTTTCCAGTCCTGGGACACTCTTGAGGAGAAACTTCCTGTCATGAAAAGTTGTGTTGGTAGACGTGCTGTGATTTCAGGCCCTAACAGACCTAAAATACATTTCTGATATAAGGCAGGCTTTGAACCCTGGGCTCTAGAGGCGCACAGCTGTAACCAACTATGCAGGGCTTGAATGTGGGCTTTATTTCCAAATAAGCTAATAACAATATAATGTACATTTCAACAGCCCAAACTTGCTTTCTAAATTTGGCTGTGCCTGGGGTTCTTAACTGAGTAAACAGTACAGGATGAAATTAATGAGCCCCACTTGCTACAATAAGTCAGCAGGCATCTAGCAAGAGGTCCCTGCGGGGTTAAAACACCTGCTAGCAGGGTATGTCAAGAGAAGAAACCAGCCAAACTGTTATAGACGGCTGCAATCAAAAAACATCCTCCCCAGGCTTCTTAGTGACAAACGCACCAATTCAGACTTTCCTGCACATTTATGGCAACCCCTCTCCCCTTGTTTTTCTAAGGGTTCCTACATTCTGAGGGGGCCTACAGCTTCATTCCGACTTGCCTGCAGCCTTCAGTCATGCATCATTTTCTTATTCACCCCCCCACACACACTCATGTCTTTTACTCAGACTGACTCCCTGTGGATTCCTTTCATATGTACCTAAGCCACACCCCCATCCCCTTAAGACATGTGGAGTGCATTCTATGCATGGGTCAGAGGTGTGCATATCTGTTCCTGTGAGAAGGAGCCATAAATTACATAACTTGGCAGAATTACCTGGAAGAATCAGATGGGTCAGATCTCCCACTGGTCTTTCGCAGTGTGAATGAGCGGGGCATGGTCTGCTGTTGCCAAGTGCATAAGCATCCTTACCTCCTCCCTGGGGAAGCTTAGCCTCTGAACTTTGTCAGATGAGCAGATGCATACTTTGGGCTGGTCTCCAGATTCATCTTTAAAAATGTGAGTCACTGTGTTGGCTACAGAAAGTCCTCTCATGGCACCTGTCTGAATATGAACTGTGAGTCCATGCTGGGCAAATAACTTTGGAGAACAGCAAATTTTAATAATGATCACAGTTCCTAAGTCATCACAAGTTTTCCCCCTTCTTTATGGAAATCTGATGCTACTAATGTAAAGATGACTTTAGTTGAATAAACCATTCCCTCAATATACTTGGATATTGAAAAAAATACTGTATATGAGTGCCCTCCTATCTTTGCTGTCCTTGCTTTACTCATGTCTGATTTGCAAAGACTCTTCGGTCTTCCTAGAATGAAGGTAATAAGAACATAAGAACGGCCGTACTGGGTCAGACCAAAGGTCCATCTAGCCCAGTATCTGTCTACCGACAGTGGCCAATGCCAGGTGCCCCAGAGGGAGTGAACCTAACAGGCAATGATCAAGTGATCTCTCTCCTGCCATCCATCTCCATCCTCTGACGAACAGAGGCTAGGGACACCATTCTTATCCAAGAATGGTAGGGATGGATTATCTTGTCTACAGGAGATGTGCTTAGAGGATGTGCCCTTAAGTATGTAATCACAGAGACTTTTAATAACACTAGATAAAAATCATAAAACATAGGAAACCTAAAATAAAAATGAAATATATAGAAAAGCTTTACTAAAAAAAGTAGATGGTGCAATTGTTCATGATGTTTGAGAGCTTTTGTTAGATTAAAAAAAATAAGGGTGACATTTTCAAAGGATGGACATAACTCTGCTATCACTAAGGCCAATGATAAAACTCCCTAAACTTTCAAATTAACCTAACACATATGCCTATAGAGCTTAGCTAGGACTTTGTAGCAGAAGTAACTTGTGCATTATATGAGTGAGTGATTGAGAATCCAGAACTTCCATAGTTCAGAACATATATCTTCACTGCCTCCTAACTTTTCATCTGTAGATCTCAAAGTGCTTCACAAAGAGTGTAAGTATTAGAGCAGTAAAGAGAAAGGTAATTCTGTTTCATGGAGCATTTTTATATTATAAAATATGGTTTTATTCTGATTAGGAATGAAAAATAAAAATTTCAAAATTCTCCATGAAAGGTAATAGAGCCTTAGCTCCAGGCCAGTCTAGTTGGTGGGCTGCCACAGACCCGGAAAGCCCTGGGGTCTGTAGTGTTAATTTAAATGGAATAAAGGAGCCCAAAGAATCAAAGGTATTAACATGACCCTGAAACTGTCCTACATTAAACAATTTTAAACAAGGTTCAGGGTTTGATATACAGAGACATCAGCCTGCTTAGTGCCACAGCATAACCAGTCCTTGAGCTATATCAGTAGGCCTTTTTGTTTGGATTAATTCAGTCGTCTGTCTCCCCCTTGCACCTTTTCCCATCAACATTGGTTTGTATAGGGTATTGTGATGTTTTATGAAAATTTCACTCACTTTTGATGATTGTGCTTACAATTGGGGTAACTTTGTAGGCCCAGTTACTACAACAGGTCCCCACCTCTGAGGAGGGCTGCCTCAGGAAGCCCTGCAAGGCCAGGCTGCTGAGGAGCTGGGACTCTCAGGCCTGACAAGTTCCTGACTCCCTGTCTGTTGCCCAAGTGAGCCACCAAGAAGTTCGGTGCCTGGAAACCTGAGCTGCCAAGAAGCTGGATGATTGAGCTGGCAGGAAACCAGGAATTTTTCGGGTGTCCATCGGATCTTTGCCTAGTTTCTGGAGGAACGTGATTAAAACTGAAATGTCTGTGAGGAACGTTTTGGTTTCAATGAATTGTCAAATTCTGACAAAAAATGTTTCATCAGAATTTTATTGGCCAGCTGCAGTAAATATAATGAATCCCATTTTAGAGCTGAGCAAATTGATTCACAGAAGAATGAAGTGTCTTCCTTGTCTCCTGATGCCTGTTCAGTGCTCTGTCCACTGAACTACCCTGACTTCCCATCTGTGTGTGTATCTGTCTCTCTGAAGATTGAGAGGCTGCTGCTCTCCATCACCATTCAATCTGGAAAGTTTATATAAAATACTATTTTAGCATAAACAAGTTTTGATATTCAGCAACGGTTTTCTCTATGAAGCTCATAATTTGCATAAGGCAGACTTACCTAGATGAAACTAAGGAGTTTGATGGTTCCTTTCGCCTTTCACCTCCTTATGCTCTTTGGATGGATCCAGGAACTGAGAAGCTTTTTTTCATTTCTTTCCTTGGTTGCTCCCCCACTTTTGGTCACTAAAGGACCATAATAAACTCTTCTCCTACTCCCATCACATTGAAAGCTTTTTCTGGATAGCTATCAATCTATCCATTCCTAGATTCAAATATTTAAAAATCTACTACTTTCTTATGGAAAGAATATATTCTTATGAAAGCTATATTGCATGGAGAAGTCACCTCCAGATATTACTTGTGAGAAAAGCAGGACCTGAGAAAGGAGCTGATGACACTTTCGTTTATTTTGGTCCATATATAAACATTTCCATGGTGATTAGCACTTTAAAAATACTAAAGATAGATAGATAGGTATAAGAAACTGCTGCAAACAGCAATAAGTAGTGAAGTTAAAGCTTTTGGGTTATAGGACTAACTTCCCCCCTTAACAGCTCCCGACCCTGAGTCATTCCTTTTGAAGTTGCAACTCACAGAACTATCTGACCCTGCTAAAAATCTGAAGGCTGCTTCATGCATAGAGAAGCTTCACTTATGTTAATTTTTAGCCACCTAGTACTCTTACTGTTTTTTCGTTTTTTCCCATCTTTATCTCTGCTTTATGCCTCAAAATACACAGATAATTTTCATATAAGAAAGGCAGCATTCATTATCCAAATGAACCCACATCTTGGTTAAAAAAATCATGGTAACTTCCCATGTTATAGAAGTTATAAATGACCCCTGCCAATTATTGGACACCTGCCTGTGTGTTTGTTCAGGCCTGGGATCCTAAATGTGTGCCCTAATTCAGGTCACTTAATGACAGTGTTGAGTGCTCTCTCTCTGCCATCTGGCAGATTACCAATAAGAATAAATCATATGAAGATGGAATAATGATGTTGCTGGCATCTGTCTGACAGGCTGAAGTCCATTCACTTGTAAGCCACATCATACTCTGAAAATTTAACAGAAACATACTGCTCATACCTGAAGATGAACCGAAGTGGGTCAACAAATATTTCATATGTTGGCACCTGTAGGTTTGGAGAGCAGGGTAGAAAGGCTGCATTTTACCAACCCTTTACCAATGGTTTGTTAACCTGCCTACTAGTCTGAGCAAATTTGCTATGAAATCCCATTGTTGCTGAATGCCATTTCAGGTTATGTCTGAGTTACATTAATGGAAAATAAATAATCAAACAAACAAGAAAAGTTAATGCCAAATGGTACATATAGTGTAAAACCCTGTTTTGGAAGGAACACAGTATCTGGGCCATATGGATACAGGAATGCAGTAATAGGAAGCTGCAGGTCCAAATGTTGTTTTAACAAAACTGTCTCCCTGCCATCATCATCTTCACTCTGCTAGAGATGTCGTTACAAAAAATCTGCTTATTCCAATCAGTGCTGACTGCTGCCTTAATGGTGAAAGACACAAGTTCTCTTACTTTTTTGGTACAGAGAAGCAGTAGGGATTATTAAATAGATGTTCTTTGTGCACCAAGATTCAGCTTTTCTTTAGTGTCTAGTATGGCCCCAGTGTCCTACTCCCTTCTATAACTTGGAAGTGATGGCTCCAAAACAGGTCTTGTCTTTTTTCAGTTTGTGGCATGGCCCACAGCTCACTCTCAGGCACCAAATATGCAGGATTTGATGACTGAGTTGAATTATTCCTTTTATTTTAAATAATTTTTAAAAAGAATATTAGTCTCCCTACTTGTTTGTTTTTTGTTTATGACCTCAAAACTATCATAGTCACACTTTTCTAAAGTGAAAATGCTGAAAACAGTATGAAGTCTTTTGAGACTTTTATGTAGTAAAATGGCATAGGTTTGATTGTGTGGCCGTACTGTAAGGAGAGTGCCGTGAGGGGAAGTTTGAATGGGAGGAGGAGAAGAAAATGAAAATAATTTCAAATGTATACATATTAGAAGGGAAGGATTTAAAACTGTGTTCTCCATACTCAACTTTGAGAGGCAATATTTGGCTTTGAGTACTGGATCTGTATACAATCCTAATATGACAATTAAGACTTTTACCGCAGTAACCAATCTTTTCACTTTTACAGTTCTGTTTCAAATTCAATGACTTTCCCCTTTCAAAGCTGGTTGTGGGCATGTAACAACTTTTAAAACTTCTCTCAGATTTGAAAATCTTTCCTCCTTGTTGATAACATCCATATGAACTAGGGTACACTGGTGCAACCTCTTCCACTTCCCTGGAGTTACTCATTATTATTATTTGTTCTACTGTGGCACCTAAGAATCCCAGTCCTGTACCAGAGCCCCACTGTGCTTTGTGCTGTGCAAACACAGAACAAAAAGACACTGTCTGCCTGAGCAGAGCTTACACATGTGTAGTTGGGGAGCAGCATTTAGCTCAATGAGCCACTGACCAAAGTACTGTCAAAAATACTACTGTGTGGTTAGTTTATTTCACAGACAAGTATGAAGACTGATTTTCTTACTTGTAGTTTAAAGATGGGATTTTTCAAAAGTATTCAACGGGTGCAGTTAGGCCAACACTGAGTGCTTTTGAAAATCCCACCCTAAATCGACAACATCAAAGAATAGAGGATGAAGAACATCACCTAGGTATTACTTTTGTGTCTTGTTTGTTACAAGATTTTTGTATAGATTTTTTTTAAAGTAGCCGTGGATGACCACTTAAGTTCATTGCATATTTCTACTAATTCACCAATTTAATGTGTGCAGTTACAAGATTAGTCCATGAGTTTTGTCTTTTGTAAGCATCTTTGCACAATTCAGACGTTTCTAGCACAGTATCCTATCATCATTTACATCCTATTGCTGGCCTCAGCAGAGTGTGGGAATACTTTGTGTACTCCATATATCTTATAAATGAACAAACTATTTGGAATTTTGAAGTCCTTACTTTCTGAACAATAATTTCATGCTGTGCAATTAAAGTAGTGGTAGTGATGTAGATATTTTATTCATTTCAGCTTCATTCTGTGCTATGTTTGTTTTTAAGCAGGCCTTTTCTACTGTATTTCCTATGATGTAAAGAACTAAAAATTTAAAACTCAACATTTTTTTTGCTAAATCTCATTCTCCACTAAATGACTAGTGGATTTGAATGCCTGTAGGAAACCACTGCTCTGTAGATTTCATCCTGATTATATTAAACATTGAATGTGGTGAGCAGCTAAGCAAGTGAAGAGAACAGATATACTCCAGTTTATGTAAAGTTAGTAATGAAAATAAAAATTGTGGACTGTATAGATGTTGTTTGCTTTACATTATATTTATACAGTGTATCTTTGTTTTACACTAAAGTTTTTTAAAGATATGACAAGTGATTATTTCTGTAAGCATGTACTCTATCCATTATTAAATTGATTATTCAAATCTCATTTAAAACAAGAAGCCAGATGGCAATATTCCAGTCTTTGTTGCTACTGGCAACCACCAATCCCAAACTGAATGATTTTCCATGTTTTATTGCAGATGAGGGGATTTCTTCATATGTAATAAAAAGTAGAGAGAACTAATAAGCAATTAAAAATGAGATTCTTTTATTGATTATTTTAGACTAATCTTTTCATTGACAGAGTTGCACTTTTTTGTTGGCCCTGTATTAGGTCTGTTTCTAGGTACAATAACTTTCTTTCCTATGTTCATTTTTATTAGAGTATTTTTGTTATTATTCAGTTTTCACAGAACCATAAACATATTTTTACATTTTCAGGGTAACTGTTATTTTAGGATCTTAATAAGGGTGCCTTACTAATTAATCAAAATAATGAGTGTCCTGTGAAATTTTAGAAAAACAAAACTAGAGAAGGTTCAGAATCTAAACATTGGCTGATTGCTGATACTTGGGATTCAGGTCAAAGAAATATACACATATCTGTGTGTATACCTCAAAATCATATACTATTACATAGTAATGCCATTTGAATAAATGATGTTTAATGTCCCTTCGGCTGAGCCCATGTTCAAGACTCATTGTGAGACTCAAGTGTTTTGGCCTATCTTCTAGTGAACATATTGCAAAGTGGGTTTAGCAATGTGGGTTCTGCAGCCAACTTCTCAAATCAATTGGTCAAAAACAAATAATTTTAAGATAAGGGGAGGAGAATCAGATTTGCTTCTGAAAAGGAAACATTTCTGTTGTAAATGTTACTTAATGGCACCTAGATATTGCAGTGACTGTCACCTTAGAAAAGATAACCACAGTACTAAAGTGAAAGATAGGTTTGGCCATTTTTTTCAATAGGGTGATTATGAAGGGAGATGTCTGTCTTGCAGTACAGCTGACTTGCTCGTGAACGCTTGATGCGCACATACTGACAGGCACGAGGACTTGCAGCTGCACCTGCCCAAGCTCCAGGCAGCCTGTGAGCACAGCAGGGCCATCTGATTGGCCACTCTGCCAGAATAGCTGAAGAAGTCAGCAAGCCTGCACTTACGTCCACCAGCAACGACTGATCTGTGGCTGCTCAACACTTATGCCCACAGCTGCTATGGCTCCTGCTCCTGCCTTGCTCCTTCCCTTCCCCAGTGTGCCCTGCTTCCCTACTGACTTCCTGACTTTGGCTCTGAGCCCAGGCTTTGGTTCCTGGCTCCAGCTCTTGAGTTCGGACTCCTGCTGTGACCACTAGGCCTTGCTCCTGCTCCAACCACTCCTACATCCCGGTTTACCTGTGTGTTGAGTGTATACTAACTAGGCACACCTATCTGGAAATGGACCCTACTATTAATAGCAATTGGTCTTGTGCTGCATCCATTTTCCCAACCCTTCTTTCTCCTTGGGTGTCCTTGGCCCACGATGAAATTGATGACAAAATTCCCATTGTTTTCAAAATGTGCCATTGGGACATTTGGTCTACATATTATTTCTTTTTGGGTCTGGGACCTGTCATTTTGTATGTTAGTAAATTTTGTACCATGTGTGTGGGTGCCATACACAATTTTGGCTGCATACATAATCCCCTCTGAGAGAGGCTGAGAAAATGAGCCATAAGTGACAGACGTTCATCACATAGCTTAATGCGCTTCTGATGGCAATCATATACTAACGTGATAAGGACTGTACAATAGAATATACAATTAATAAAATACACTTTTATCCTGTATATCCGTTTTAAGAAGGTTTCAATTTCTACATTAAAAGATTTTTGCTGCATCCTTTTTTCTTTTTTAAAAAGCACTGTTAACAACAAACACAACCAAGTGCCATAATTCAGAGACTATTTACATTATGGTAATTTCAAGGAACAAAGTATTGCCTATAAGTGCTCTAATGGCAAAAGTGTGCTAGCGTACATGTTCAGTTTCTAATCAAACATTGCAAAAATTCATTAATCAGTATTTCA
The DNA here is from genome assembly GCF_016161935.1 of Mauremys reevesii. Classification (NCBI taxonomy): domain Eukaryota; kingdom Metazoa; phylum Chordata; order Testudines; family Geoemydidae; genus Mauremys; species Mauremys reevesii. The sequence goes on along the minus strand of NC_052638.1, from coordinate 23,942,231 downwards.
TAGTTCATTACAGTCTGACTAATTTTGAAATCTCTCATGTAAATTGATTAAATGTCTTCAGCATTCAGATAAATGGGCTTTTGTTTTAAGCAACCTTTACTGAGAAGTCCATATTTCTCCATGACTGAGTTCTGGTAACATTTGACTGTCATGCCTGACATACTAGCCAGTTGCCATTTCACCCCTTCTGTCCCCACTTTCCAAATATCTCATTGGCCAATGGAGAGAAAAAATATTCTTAAATTCTCTTTAGACATAGCAGGTCATCGTTCTAAGTGCTCGGCCATTTATTGTAATAATTCAATAAAACTTTTATTTATTTATTAATTCAATTCTTGCCCTGTTGTATAAAGGAATTGGTTTGTTAATGTGTATTTTAAATAGCAGACATATGAAAGTCCTAGGTTGATGCCCACACACCTTTTTCCAGAAAAGAGCTGCATGAGGGGAAAATTATTCTGCTGGCACAATTACAGCCTTAGAGCCTTTGCATGCTCAGGTGTTCTTGAGGTAAATTGGGGTGCAAGCGGCCTCCCTATCTCTCCCGTGCACCCACACAAGCGGCAACCATATGTTGTCACCGAGGACTGGGCACTGCTATTCTGCAAAATGCCCCGCTGCTCCACTCAGAGCCTAATCCAAAGCCCATTGAAGTCAGTGGAAATTCAATGAGCCTTGGATCAGAACCTCAACTTCATGGGAGCATCGCAAGGCTTATCTAAGCCACTAATAAGGAAAGTTGAGTTACCACACACACTGCCTACTACCTAGAAAAATGCCACATGTCCTGTCCCATACAAACAAACAAACTGCCAGTTGCATTATGTGCTGGTGCTTTCTTTCCTCCCCATGTAGTCATTGATAAATGCCGGTGAATGCACAGTCCTAGCTGCAAAAGGTACAATCAGGTCCCTGTTTAGCTTATTTACCAATCTGTTTAAAATTTCCCTTGTGCATATGAGGTTCTTAATCACTTTCCACAAGTATTCCTGAGGATTAAATTTGAACACCTCAATGGTCCCAGAAAGTGAACACAAAAGGGGCTGAAGATGGCCAGCACAAATTAATGTCTTAGTTCAAGCCAATGCTGGTCTTCATCATAGTTTGTCATATCTGCCCAACTCCAGTTGTGATGTCTCTTCAAAGTTCCTGGCTGGACTCAAGTATGTCCACTAACTGGATTTTCTCCATATCCTTCTTTCGGGTTTGAGCAGTAATTTCATATTTGTCTGATTACTGTGTTGCACCTTATGCACACCTCTGGCTGCACTACACACACACACCAATAAAAGAAAAAGAACAAAATAATTTTCAATCCTCTATTCATCTACTTTCCCTGCTTCTGCAGTGTTGCTGCTCTGTGCAGTATATCTGATCTGCCAGCCTTGCTGACAGGCCTCTATGCTGCTGTGTGTGGCACTGTCAGTGGGCCTTACCCACAGGCACTGAGCAGAAGAACAGCATTGAGACTTCGCTAGTTTATGCTAGGTATCAGACTGGCAGCTAGATGGCATCAGGATTGGGAGGGAGGAAAAAGGACACCACCAAATGTCACCTGACCAGACAAGGGAATCTGGTTCACAGTCAATCTGAGTATTGGCCTTGCCACTAATTTCCCATTTTTGACAAAGTTATTGAATTGTTTGCCCTGATTCTGCATCGTTGGGTAAGTCAGAGAGGTGTATAACTTCCATGTTATCTTCTAAAATACTAATACAGCAAAGTTAATCTTTCTGTGCTTCACATTGCACTATTGTGCCATGTAATGTTTTAGCACTGTGTTTTAGAGCCAAGAATCCTCATCCATTGATCAGTGGTCATAGCTGGGAAAAATATGATTTTAGATTAGAAGTAAAATGCTAATAACCATTATTTCCAAGTTTGCCAATACTTACTCTTTTTATAATTCACCAATTCACTTATTATTCTGTGGAAAATGTTAGTGTCAAAATTCAGCTAATGTAACCTAATCAGCATCCTCTTGGCTTTTAAACTGATTTGGGATTTATTCCTGAATGATCTAAAATAGCTTCCCCCACACCCAATCACACTGATATAAAAAATATATGCAAACTCACCTTAAACTGATAGAAAAGAGGCAGCCATGACCTTCAATTGTGTAAGGAAGTCTACAGTACTATAATTTTCTACTCAGAGCCAGGTTTTGGTCACTCGTTATGTCAAATAAACCTTCAATGTATATATTAGAATATGGCATCACAGCTACATATCTGACACTCCATGTTACCCTTATGAACATAAGAGTTACCATACCAGATTACAATTAATAGTTCATCCAGTCCAATATCCTGACCCTGACACAACCAGTACCAGATTTTTCACAGGAAGGCGCAGAGTTCCAATAGTTGATATTCAGGTAATAGCTTGACAATGGATGGCAGCATATTCCTAGTCCCAAGCAGTTAATGGTTTGTATCCTGAAGTTTTAGAGTTGATATCCTTACTCCAGTTTTGTTCCTGCTAGTGTAACTATGGAGGTTATATTTGGATTGATTTTATATATCTATATATCTATATCTATCTATCTATCTATCTATCTATCTATATATTTATACATCTAATCTTGTCTAATCTTTTTTGGAATCCTACTAAACTCTTGGTCTCAATACTATCTTGCAGCCATGCATTCCAGAGGTTACTTTTTATATACCACCTTATTTTTTCCTTTTATCAAAAAAGTATTCCCAGTATTTAAACTCATTAATTTTTAATGTCATTGGCTACTCCCTTCTTTTTGTGGTCTGAGAGAGGAGCATTCATATAAAAAGGTCATTTCACACCATTTTATATACTTTCATCACTTACTCTTTTGTCTCCTCTTTAAACTAAATACTTCTAATCTTTTAAGTGTTTTCTCACATGGAAGAGTTTTAATGACACTAGTTGATTTGGTTGCCCTTCTCTGTTTGTTTCTGCTGTAGCCTTTCGTGAGATGTGGTAACCAAAACTGAAATATGAAACCAGCTGTTTTTAAATGATCTGTCATCTTGTTTGCATTTTTTACTTTTGCTGTATGTTGAGCTGAAGTCTCTGTTGGGGTGTCCACAGTGACTTGGGTTTTTTTCCCCTGCCTGTTTACAGTTAATTTAGAATCTTTCAGTGCATTTGAATAGTTCTAATTGTTCATTATCTTGCACAATGACTGTAATCATATTCATCATGTTGCTGTATCAACTTAGATTTGTTAGGTTCTTCTGAAATTCCACAAAAATCTTTAATCTTGACTAACTTAAAAAATTGTCATTTCCAAATGTTGCTATCTCTCTGCTTCCAGAGCATTAACATTAAAAAGTCTTGCTTGTTACAAGCACCTGAGCTCAGGTTGAAAATTGACCATTTATTCCTACTATTTGTTTCCTAGCACTTAACTTTACTTCTCACTGAGTAACTCCTTAGGTTCCTTAACAGCTTATTGTGGGAGGCTTTATCAGAGCCTTTTTGAAATTCCAAATAAATTATATTTATTGGTTCTCCTTTTGATCTGAATGACATTATTTCTATGTCTTTGTGGTCAAACATTCATTTACTAAATTGTTAATTCTGCTGAAATTGTTATGGATTAAGTTCCTTTGTTATAGACCCTGTTTTACATTTTAATGTGGTCTTAAGATCATCTGTGAAGGAAGTACGGAACTCTGAAACATAAATAAAGTTTCATTAAAAGTTTTCTAAAGCTTTAAATACTGTGCATTTCAGCTTGTCAACAGAACACCAGGGTCATCTCATTTAAATTGCCTCTGGTAACAGGACCAAGACCCTCAAAAACCCAAAGGCTTTGAATTAACCTAATATATACACTAGTTTAATTTGTATTTCATGATTATTTCACCAAGCTAGTTAATTTTATTGTCATAAATTTTCTTTTTGTTGCTTCACCCCTTTGCAGTCTTCATTGGCTGAGAACCAGAAGCAAAGTAAACCAACAAAATGCATTAGAAACCTGCCAAGCAATTGGTTTCCCTGGAAACTGTAAGCACAAGAAAAATATCCAGTGGTCAGTAGCTCTTCTCTCATTACCTTTAGGTTTTGGTGCTTTACTGATTGGAGGTTCAATTGTAAGCTATTGTATATACATAAAAATATATATGGTAGTGAAGTGCACCATTTAGCTGTAAAAGTTATTTTTCAGAAATACTGGCACACAGCCCAAGAAGACTACCAGAGATCTGTGCAACCATTGTTGATATTTTTCAAAAGTATGTGTATATATTTGTTCCTACGGTTCCTCTTTTTCATTAGCACCTCTATCAAGGCACATGCTGTAACGAGGGCTGGATTAACTCTCATGTGGGCCCGGGGCTATTAGATTTTGTCGGGCCCCTTGGGGTTTGGAGTGAGGGAGTGGGCCCAGGGGTGGGGCAGGAGATTGGGGTGCAGGACGGGATGCAGCTCCAGCTGGGGGGTGGGCTCTGGGGTGGGGCCAGGGATGGGACGGGATTGAGGTGCAGCAGGAGGTTCGGAGTGTGGGCTCTAGGTGAGAGTTTGGGTGCAGGAGAGGGCTCAGGGCTGGGACGGAGATTGGGGTGCAGGAGGGAGTGCGGGCTCCAGTTGGGAGGTGCATACCTCGGGCAGCTCCTGGTCGGTGGTACAGCAGGGCTAAGGCAGGATCCCTGTCTGCCCTGGCTCCGCGCTGCTCTGCTCCCTGAGGTGGCCGGCATGTCCGGCCCCTAGGCAGAGGGGTCAGGCTGCTCTGCACAGTGCACACTGCCCGTGCCCGCAGGGGCTGTCTCCACAGCTCCCGTTGGCTGCAGTACCCGGCCAATGGGAGCTGCGGAGCTGTGGGTGGGGGCAGCACGCAGATATTCTCTGAATACCTCTCACCTATGGGCTTCAGAGACACACTGGTGAGCCGGCGCTCTCAGTTCCAGCGCTGGTGGGGGGTGCTGAGGCTTGGGGACTGGTGTCCAGCCCACGGTGCGGAGACTTTGCCATGGGCCAGATGAAAAGAAGCAGTGGTCTGCATCCCACCCGTGGGCCCCCTTAGCCTGAGGCCCTGGTCCGCAGCCCCTAAACTCCTGCATTAATCCAGCCCTGGCAGTAACATCTAAGTAGTGATTTTTCTAGCTGTTTTTTTTCCAGGTCATCAGAGCTCGTAATTTCAGTGACCTTTCAACCAAAGGTTTGACCTTTATAAGATGAACTACTCACAACTTCCATTTTAATTCGTGTATTCCTCCCATTCACTCTGTGGGCATGTATTGCCTTTCTGGTCCTTTCTAAGTCCAGCAGATAGAGTCTGTGTTTTCAGCTACGGAATTCCAACAGACTAAGAAAAGAAGTTTTCAGAAAATGTGCTTCATTTCTGGTTCCTCCTGGTCTCTTTCTTTGCTTTTTTCATACAGTGTTGTGTTTACATATTTAAAGAACTACATCTTCAAGATTCAGTTACTCATGGAGCTGAATTTTTAAAAAGAATTTTAAATGCTGGCTTATTCACACAATTAGACTCTGATCCTGTAAGGTACTGACTCCATCAGGAGATAAGGATCTAGCATCAACCAGGAGATCTTCAGTGCTTCACAAGACTAATTTCTTATTGCTAGGAAAGAAACTTCTCACCTGAGATACAAATAAAATGGAGTCCAATCCTGCCACCCCTTATTTTGTGAAAAGTGCTTATTCATGTAAACAATCCCAGTGATTTCCTGGGACTGCTCAGATGACTTAAGGTTCCTGGGATAAAGTCCATTGGACATAAGGAATACTGAAGAGGATATTTAGTATCTGCTGTCCCACACCAGCAACATAAAAGTTAATTTTTATTAAGGGGAAATTGTGATGTGTCCAGTTTTTGTTCAATTTTTTTTCTTGAGATAGGTCAGACCACAGTTCAGTGCACTAAACGTTAACATCTGGATTCTGGGAGTAAAATTTGCACAAGGAACTTGGTTCCAGAGTCTAGCCCCTTGTTGGACATATGTGCACAGCTAAATCACCAAAGTTGTCACACAGTTTGACACAATTAACCATATTTGCTCAGGTGAAGTTGTCTGTTTCTTTCTGGTGACACCCTGCAAGTTTGAGGTAACGGCTGGGTTTTCCCAGTAGTTTGTCCTGCTCTCCTAGTAAAAAATTGTAGCTCTGCAAGGCTCAGCAGAGAAGCTAGGATGGATTCTGAGCTGAAAAGAGTGCTGCTTCTAGTCCACGCCCCATACAGCACTTTGCCTACAGATGCAGGCTCTAGATAACATTTATTTCTGTAGTGGAATCCTAAGCAAACACTTTCCTGACCAGAATCCAAATTGTTGTTAAAGTGTCATTTTTTCAGCATTCTGTGGCTGTCTTTGCTGCAGCTTCATTTTCAATATTTCTGAATTTTACCTCCTCTATCAGTGGTGGCATTTGACTAATAGTTGTAACTAAAAGCACCAGCCTGTCTACAAGGCTGTGCTCCTGGTTTGCTTCCTCTAGCAACTTCAGACCAGATGCTTTCAGTAAAGATATTGTAGTTAACATCAGGTGAATAGAATACAAAAAAATATTTTAAAACAAATCTTTGAGTTATCTCAGAGGCATCTTGTACTAGCACTTAAAAGAAAACTGTCCTTGGAGTACTATATAAACCAAGCTTTTGTAGGTTGAAAGGTTTGAAACTGTTTAACCCTCATTTCAGTAATATTTTGTGGGTATCACTTGCATATATTTTCTATTTTAATATCTTAAAGTAGTGTCACTATTGTCACTGTATACAAGAACCATCTAAAAATGTGGTCAGCTATTGTTAATTTATTAGGGGGGATTGCCAAAGGCACAAAGAGGAGTAAGGTGCCCATCTTCCATTAACTTTCAATGAGGCCTTTGCAACATCTCGTGCTAGATTGATTATAACCCCCCAAATGCTGGTGTGTGGAGACATTACTTAGATTGAACAGCAGGATTTTGAGGGTAATTGTGTTCTTGTGTTCTTACTGTCTGTAATGCACCTAGCACACTTTTGGAACTATATAAATAATATGTAAGGACTCCCCTGGTGGGGTAAAGGGAGACCCTGTTGTGTCAACAGGGAATGGTGGTATTCCTTTGACAGCAGAAAATTGCTTTTGTTTATTACAAGAAGCTTATTTTCTTTCAGTAAATGACTATTTATAAAAAATGGCCTCCTCCTAGGTGCCCCCTCATGGCCTCAGGGCAGGCCTGCAAGTGGCAGCTTTCCTCAGTTTCCTAGTAAGTTAAATACAAGCATGTCCTCAAGTCCATCACAGTTTATTAACAAAACACATTACAAAAGTTCACAACCACTAAATCCCACAATGTACTCCATTTCATCCCGTGCATGTGGTCTTTAAAACTGCTTCCTTCTCACCATTCTTGTGTCTTTCATCAAACCTGGAATCCAACAGTTCTCCTTTGTCCCTCTGCTGGGACAGCCAACCCAGCTCTTCCTTCTGGAACACAACCCCACTCTACCCAATAGGAACTTGCACAGCCATTCTTCTGGGAGTCCCTCATGGTTCCTCTCCTGCCCCTTAGCTCCGGCTCTCCGGCTTAGAGCCAGGAGGTAAGTCCCTCTGCCACTCCTCCATCCTTCAGCCTTCTCTAGCCCTGGCTCTTTGGTTTGGGAATGCCAGCCAGCAGACCCCTTGGTGCTCTCCTGACTTCAGCTCTCTCCCAGGAACCGCTCTTCCTGACTGAGCCAATCTGCTCTGAGCCTCTGGCAGCTCCTTCTACCAGGCCTCTTATAGGCCAACTGGGTGCATCTGGACTGGAACAGAAGAGCTGAGTGCTGTTTCATTAAATAGGCCAACTATCCTGTTACACCATTTTTGCTGATATCTTGGATTATACTACTATTGTTTTCAGTACTGTTTGCAGCCACAAATCAAGTGTATCTTAATTTTGGTTTATACCCACAATTTGTTGTAGGGAGAAAATTGGAGGCCATTTTTTAAAGAAAGACCCCAAAATCCATTCTATATTTATATGTAATAGTACTGCCCTCCATCATGCACACAAATTCTGTTGATGATAATGTGATTTGCACCTCAGAACAAAACTGGTACTGAAGACCATTGTGGAGGAAGATGGACTAGTGGACTAAGACCACAGGTCTTAGACTTAGGAGACCCAGGATGTATGCCTTGCTCTGACCCCGACCTACTGTGTGACTTTGGGTAGCTCACTTCAGCTTTTGGTAGCTCTGTTCCTCTGTTATCCCCATTTTCTGTCTTGTCTACATAGATTGTCATCTATCTGCAACAGGGGTTGTCTTAATATGTGTTTGTGCAGTGCCTAGCATGATGAGACACTGACTTGATCAAGATTGGTTAATGCTACCATCCTGCAACTAATTATAATGGTAAAAAGAGGTTTTCCTTGGTAAAATGTGTATTAAATATATAATCTCAAATGTACTGCAGTTGCTAGCAATAAAGGAGTGTAAGGTAAAAATAAGGAGGAGTTTCTTTGGTCTGAATTTTCTTGTCTTTATTATTTCATTCCAGAGTCTTTTTCCATATAAATGTAATTGTTTGTGGTTTAATGCACTGTACTGTATTTATAGTGGCTGTATAGTATTTATACATGAATACTCTTGCACAGAAGAAATTGAAATGAGACATCATGACGTTTAAGAGAAATCTCTGTCTTTGACCACTCACTGTGGTTTTGGCCTCAGGTGCAGCCCAGAGCCAAATAAAGCTACATCCCTTATAAGTAGGTTAAACCCATGGTAAACACATAGCTGGGAGGCTTTTTTTTTTTTTTTTTTACCATAAGGAGGATGAAGCTTTTAAAGTATTTTTTCCTCACATCAAGATGAGATTGTATTGCATTGTCTTCAGACGAGAGATGGGAAGGAGAGAGCGAAGAAACTGCCAGCCAGCCAGAAATTGGAGATTGTATTTTGTTTGCTTGATATATTGTACCAGCATAAACTATATGCTCATTTGGCATTAGAAGGAGAGGCTTTTCCATAACATTATTTAGCAGTTCAGTACTTTAAAAGAACAGTATGAAATTCTCCTCCATATTTCCCATATGCTACTCTCCACTTCCATGGGCAGGGAAAATCAGTGGATCTTGGGGACTGGAAGACACAGAAGGGAGACTGGTGGTGTATAAAGATGCTCCAACATCTAAGGGGTTCCTGGGTTTCTGCCTATCTCATGTTGATCTGGATGGGATTATGAAAGGACAGGGGGAAGCTGGTGCAAAGGAGGCTCACAGTACAGGAAGGCTATGCCCTGTCTCCTCCCAGCTGGCTGAAGCTGGAAAGGTTCTGGGTGGCTTGTACCCATTAGTTCAAGTTGATTTGCTCTGGTTTTGCATTTTGTTTTTGGAAACAAAGCCAGCCACAAGGAAAGAAATGGGAAGTAACACATAGCTTTTGCTTTTATTTTTCCTTCCTCAGATGATGAGTCTGCCAACCAGCTAACAGTCAGCTCTATGGTATGTTTTCCTTTTCCTCACGATCTCATGGAACACCAGTTATGGCCAGTCATGTTGGGAGAGGGTAAAGGTGCACAGAGATGGATAACAGAACCATCCTTCTCTAAGCCCACAGGCATTCTTATAGCAGTCCCCTCTCACCCGATGAACCCCTCACCCTGAGAAAGGGCAGTGGCCAATAGAACCACAGCTTCAGCAGAAATAGGGTTGCCTTGGTCCTGGAGGCAGAGAAGAGGCACAGGGTCACCATGATCTGCCAAGTTTGGGGGGATTTGACCACTTCTGAGTTCTGTGGTTCATTAGGTGAAGCACTGCTTTCCAGCCAGACCATTGGTCAGAAAGTGAGAATCCAACATGGGATAATTTGCCCTATAATTTGTTGTAACCAGATATTTTCCCAGTAATTCTGATTTTAAAAGGTAAAGTAAAAATGCACACATGTAGGTAGGAGTTTTATAGAACTAAGATTTCTCAACTTGTGCTATTTCATTTTTCCATCTTTTTGAAACTGGTTAAAATAAAACTGAGAAGCAGATAAAATCATTCAGTTTCTACTGTGTGTGTGTGTGTGTGTAGACATATTAACAAAATGCTGTCCATCAAATACAATCAAACCAGACTTTGTGGTTTACTTTGTTGGTGAGTTATGTGCTTTGGGCAAGATGCTGCTGTCATTTAAACTGGCAAAAAAATAGATTAACTTCATAGACACCATTGACTTCAACTAAATGTATCTAGTTTAGCACTGGTAGAGGTGAGGACAGTTACATATGTAAATTGATGTGATTCATGAAGAAAAATGTTAGGAAATGTGTTCTCTGTGAAATCATTCCTTGTAAGCATGAAATATTTCTGCTTTTTAAAAAATATGCTCAGCATATTAACAAGAATTGTTTGAAAAGAGCTTGCTAGGATTGGAATCCAAACAGGTAATATTAAATTAGGAGAATTTCTGTAAAACCACATTAGGTAACTATTATTAACCATTAATTTTAAAATAGATGAATTCATAGATACTGGAATCATGCACAGATACATTTACATTAAATTATTAGGCTTGCTAGTAATACACTGCCAGAGACTGTTTCATGTGTCTGAAAGAACCCCTAACATAGTTTCAGACAGTATCTTAGTTGGCAAATATACATTGTATGCTACAGAATTTGAAAAGATAAAAAACATTTTATAAAACGTTCTCCGTATGCGTCTATTGTAATTTTACTTTATTGCTGGTGATTTCTACTTTTGACTAGCTAATGGGAATGTATTTTTTCTCTGTATTGCTATTACCTCTTCCTGCTACTTTCCAGGTCACTAATTTTTCTGCTTAGAGTTCATTCTGCTTTAGACCGATATGCTGTCTTTTTTAATGAGGTTATTTCTGGGTTATTAGCCTTCCTGTTATATGATACCTTATATGAAAGACCTAATTGATGTAAATCAAACATAGCTTGCAGAAAAAAATCAAAATGATCTTTCAGATATTTTGTAGGTTCGTGTGTACTCAGGAATTTTGTGTTTAAAGCTACTTTTTAGACAAGAGGGTTATATGTGGCTAATAACACAAATAAATCTTTTTTATTCATACATTAGCAGGTTCAAAGAAGTGGAAATTGAAGAAATACATTGGCATTTTGGTTTGCTGAATAAGCTTTAGATAGAAATTAGAATGAAAACTATTTAGTGGGAGGGGTTTAATTGTACAGTTCAATAACCTCAGCAACATTTTTTTATTAAAGCATTCTTACATAAGCCGTTAAGCTTTAGGTTAATTTTTACTGATATTTTCTGGTCATATTTAATGCACGAAGATTTAAAATACAACTAAGAATAGGCTATACCTTGTTAACTCTTTTAAACGAATCATATTATACTGACTGTTTAGAATTATTTTTGTTGAAGACTGTGCAGCCAAAAGGATCATGTTATTATGTTTTATATATATATATAAAATGTTAAAAGAATGTTGTTTTCAAATAATTTTGCTTCTGGCTAACAGTAGTGTCAAAAGGAATTGTGTGACTTTCATGCATATATTTTAATTATAGAAGAAATTATGTTCTTTATTACAAAGGTTTCTGCCTTTTACTGTCTGACCTTATTTAGTTAAACTGAAATATCCCCTCATGCAGATAAAAGTATGAATCTTTTCTTTCTTTCTTTCTTTCTTTCTTTCTTTCTTTCTTTCTTTCTTTCTTTCTTTCTTTCTTTCTTCATACACACGGGGACATTCATGCATTAATAAATAATATACTAATATACTATTGTTTCATGAGCAAATACCTGGCATAGAACATCCCCAGTTTACTGAATTCTAGTTAAGCAATACTCTAGTTAACTGAGGTTTGAGTATGTCCTGCCAACTGTCCAGACTTCCCCAATGTCAGTGTTATATAATATGTATATAATGGTAGGTATATAATATGTATATAATAGTGCCCGCAAGGCTCAACCAGGTTGAAGTTCTATTTTACTAGGTGCTGTACAATTGTATAGTAAAACACAGTTCTTACACCAAAGAACTCCGTGGCTTTTCAACCTAGTAGGACAATTTTCACTATATTCTGGCACAGAACTAGCTTGTCTTGGTCAGGTTGACCTCCTGTGTAAAACAGGCCATGGAATTTCCCAGAGATAATTCCTAGAGCAGAACTTTCAGGAAAACATCTGATCTTGATTTAAAAATTGCCTGTGATGGATCATCCACCATAACTCTTAATAAATTGTTCTGATGGTTAATTGCTCTTACTGTTAAAAACATATACCTTATTTCTGATCTGAGTTGTCTAGCTTCAACTTCTAGACTTTGCCTCATTTTATATCTTTTTCTGTTAAACTGAAGAGCCCATTATAAAATATTTTTTCTCCACGTAGATGCTTTTAGATTGTAATCAAATCCCCCTTTAAATTCTCTTTGTTAAGCTGAATAGATTGAGCTCCTTGAGTCTTTCACTATAACACATTTTTTTCTAATCCTTTAATCATTCTCATGGCTCTTCTCTGAACCCTGTCTAATTTATTTAACATCCTTCTTGAATTGTGGACTCCAGAACTAGAAACTGTATTCCAGTAGTGATGGCATCAGTGCCAAATACTGAGATGAAATAACCTTTACACCTACTTGAGATTGCTCTGTTTATGCACCCCAGGATTGCATTAGCCTTTTTGGCCATAGCATCGTACTGGGAGCTCATGTTCAGCTGATTTATCCACCAGAAACCCCACAACTTTTTCAGAGTCACCACTTCCCAGGATAGCATTTCCCATCCAATAAGTAATATCGCTCTGTATCAGTGACTTGTCCTCTACATTATTTACCACTATCCCAATTTTTGTTATCTACAAACTTTGAAATCTGCCAGCTGGGTTTGAATTATATTTTTAATCATTAAACATGTTGTGTATCTACCCAAGAACATCTGATAATGTGAGTTGTGCTGTGCAAGCATAGGTACAAATATCGTAGAATATGGGAGTGACTGTGCTAATTCTTGTGATTAGCTTCTGAGCCTGCTTGGAGTCAGCTAAATATGTGCAGGAGCCTGACCAGGCTCAGACTAAGCTGAGTGCTCTGGCAATTAATGTGAAAGTATTTGTCTGCAGACAATATGTTTCCAGACAAACCTGCCAGCTGAGATTCTCATTAAACATTAGTGAATAAAATATCATGGATCAATGTCTTCCTCCAGAACCACTGGATGTGCAAAGACACAATACAGAAAATTTCATCAGTCTAAGGAGCAATTTAATATTTTTCTCATTGCTAGTGTCTACAGAAGAAGCACTTCAAGTCCATGCAAAGACGTTTCTCCAACTGGAATATTTTATGAATGTTGCAGATATATAGTGTTTGTACATTGAAGGAAGGAGAATATAAAGAGACTATGAAACAGATTTGGGATATTTTGGGAGGTTCTGTAACCCCAGAAATATTTTACTTGTGAGAATGCAATTTGATTTTTATTTGCAAGATTTATTATAAACCATTTGAGGCAGAGATCACTGGAAAGCTTAAAGATCAGATGTGTGAGGTTTGGAACTACTGTACCTTTATGATTCTTAAATGGAATACAAAATGGCCAAGTGAGATGCAGATGGCTGTGAGAAGTATATTTAATTTTATCCTGAGCCAAGAGATTTGTGGAAGCAGTAAAATTCAGATTCTGTACCTAAGGGATGAACTGAAGAACTAGTCAATGAAGAATTAGTCAATGTGGCACTTTAAAAAAGAAAACTAAAAATACAGGAAATCAAAATACCAGTTAAAATAGGAATAAAGGAGTTGCTGACCGGTAGAATTTTCTTTGCACTAAATGGAATGGTGTGAGGACACAAACAAAGAAGTTGCCAAACACTTGGTCAAATATTCTACAGATGTGACAGAAAACATCATTCTTATGAAAAGTGTGTGTGATGGGGTGTATACCCCACACTGGGGACCTCGGGAGCTTAGAGCATGAGCCTCTACTGCATGAGCTAAAAGCCAACTGGCTGGTAGCCAAGACTGTAGAGCAGATTCATTTTATCTCTCTCTTTAAGTGGTCTCGGTGCCACTAGATGAGACACAACACCACACTCAGGAGGTGTGTGGGTGACAATGGCCTGTGATCATTGGACTGTTGTTTTTCAGGATTCTCTGTTACCCCAAAAGGGGTCTGATTGAATGTGACCTGGCTGGTAGGCTACTACCACAGGGCCAGCGTGACTCTTGGCAGGGGGCACCGGAGGATGAAAGCCGACTATGCCCCAACATGAGGGTGTCCACGGGCTGGTGAATCACTCTTCTACAATATGTTATGCAGGTAAAGAAAAGAGTGTTTGGTTCTTGGAGAACTGCAAGGCAGTCAAAGACGTCACTTAGTAGGTACAACAAGAACAGAGCAGATTGAATTCAAATGTCTAAAATGGCTAGATATTAATAGTGAAGTGGTATCCTTCAAGCTGGATGCCAATGCACAATGCCATGAGGTTACAATACAAAAATCTAAAGCAAACCATGTTTTATAATTAGGTAATAAAATACCTCAATTGGGGCAAATAGCTCATACATTGTTTTTAAAAAAACCCACCATAACTAAATAACTTTCCAAATCATAAATACAGATGTGCCCCTGCCAGGGTTAGATGTCTGTGGCAAATGCCGCTGTGTCACATCCAGGGAGCATAGGCATCATAAAGGAGAACTGATAGACATCTTCCAAGGGTTAGGTTACCTTGAAGGATAAATGCCATATTGCAAATGAGTAATACCAATGATACATCCATCGAGAAAAAATCCATTTTCCTGCTGAGATAAAATAAAATCTGATTTTGATAATATGGAAAAGCTGGGAGTTATTGAAAAGGTACAACAGCCTGCAGACTGGGTTAATTCTGTGGTTGTAATTGAAAATCCAAATAAAGTACATATATGCATTGATCCATGCATTTAAATAAATCCATAAAACATTAATGTTATTCAATAAAAATTATTGAAGAAATTGCAACTAAGTTCTAAGAAGCAAAAATATTCTCAGTGGTACATGTAGGACATGCATTTTGGCAAGTAAAGTTAGATGAATCAAGTTCTAAGCTAATGACTTTTAATACACCATTTGGACATTATAAATTTAAGTGAATGCCTTTTGGCATTAGTTCCGCTCTTGTGGTATTTCAAAAAGTCATTGCACAGATCATGGGATTGCAAGGTGCTGAAGTTATAATGGTTGGTGATTTAATTTGAACTAGGGACCTCAAAGAACACAATTAAACACTGAGGTAAGTTTTGCAAAGAGAAAGGGACACTTAGAATTTAAGAATAAATAAGTGGCCTAAATTTTTTAATCTTGGATGTAAATTGAGCAAACATGGCTTAATTAGTGGGCCAAATAAAATAAAAGCAGTAGCTAAATTCCCCCTCCACCAATCTATAGAGGTTTATGGTGATGAAATTCTATTTGGAATTATTCAATCCAAATATATCTAGGATCAGTACTTTCTTCAGGAAATGGTTGGAAAATGCTATTGCATGGCATTGGAAACCTGGATTTAAACATGTATTTTGAGTAGTTAATAACACTCATCAATCAACATTTAAATAATGGCATATAAGTGTTGTAGCAGTGTTGGTCCCTTTTTATATACATATAGACACTCTAATTTGCTTACGTTTCTCAACGAAACATTTTTCAAAAAGAAAAAAATTGAATTTTTTTTTAAAAAAGTCTAACTGGGATTGTGATGGGGTGCCTGCCCCACACTGGATTTTAAGGGGTTCATAGAGCCCTTGGGAAGCTGCCCGGGAGGCAGCTGATCAGAGAGGGGCTACAAGGAGCAACCAATCAGGGCTGGGCTGGCCCATATAAGAAGGGCTGCAGAGCAGCTTAAGTCACTCCCTGGAGCTTGAGGAGGGAGGAGGACTGTCTGCCTTGCAGGCTGAAGGCAGCAAGCACCCTGGGCAGAGCAGTGCTGCAGGCAGAAACCCAGGGAGTTAAAGGCAGCTCCTGGTGGGCTGCAGAGATTTGCAGGCAGAGGCCCTGAACCAGGGCAAAGAGGGTGCCGGGGCCATGGGGAAGTGGCCCAAAGAGATCTACAGAGGAGTCGATGGAGATGCAGCAAGTGGCAACCATCTACAGGGTCCCTGGCTGGGACCTGCAGTAGTGGGTTGGCCTGGGTCCCCCCCTCACCTCCACTAGCCCCTAAGGAAATGGCTGGGCTGAGGCACTGTGATACTGTCCCCCAGAAGAGGGGGGAAGTACAGAGTGCAGCACAGCTGGAGGGCTGTGTCATGAAGAGGATGCCGCAGTCCTGGAAGGGGGTTATCATCAACCAAGGGGGATTGATTGAACCAGCGGCAACAGTGGGAGGTACAGAGATATTTGCAGAAATGCCTGAGGCAACCAGTGGAAGAGCAGCTATATTGCTCAAAACCCTCCAGGAAGTGATCAGGGGCCAGAGAGCCTGGGGCAAGAAGCCAGGTCCGAGTGTCAGGCCAGAAGCCCGCACAGGACAGTGTTAAGCCTGTGGGCAGAGGAGACACTTCAAGAGAGGGTGCCCTACTGGAAAAAGAAGTCTATCCCCAAGGGAAAGAGAGCAGGGAAACCCCAAGGTCCCCAACCTGTGAAGAGAATAGGAAGGAGGGACGCTTATTTCGCCTGTGGGGAACCAGGGCGTGTAAAGAGACAGCGGCCCTCACAGACAGAACCGGAGCCCAAGGAAGGGCAGCATCCTGAGTGGGGATGAGAAAGGGGATCTGAGCCAGGAGAAGGGCAAAGGAGATAGAAAGGAACAGAAAGGAGAGCCAGATACCCAGAGGGGGAGACCAAACTGTTGGAGAAGGCCAAAGGGGCCAAACAGAAGAGAAAGGAGAAACGGGAGAGAAGGAAGAGTCCCTTAGACGCGCACCGGCTAGCAGAGCTGATCGCTGGGACATCCATCAGGGGGCACCACAGTGGTGAGTTACATCCCGTCACAGGGATGTTTCAATAATTTCAAAACTGCTTTCAAAAAAATTTTAACGGAGAAATATGTTCAAACTGACCCTTTCCCAAAAGTCGTGTTCGTTTCAACAAATTGGCATTTTATGATGAAAAATCATTTTGTTGAAAAATGTTGACCTTCCTTTGCTGTAGTCTTTGGGACAACATTTTAGTTGCTTTGTTTTCACAGTTTTAAGTATCTGTTCAGAGTACTGCTCCTAAGAGTGTCACTGCTGATACTGCAGTGTGTCTGCTCTTTCATGGCCAGTACTTCCTGGAGTAACATTATGGATTCAGGTCACATAGGCAAATGAATTATAAAACTGGCCAGTCATGTAAGTGTTATACCTTATTTACAGATGGGCAAACTTGGGAACAGAAGGGGAGGGCAAATCCCAAGAAGGAAATCCCCAAGAAAGAGCAGCGGAAGGCTCTGAACACAGTAGAATCATGCACAGCTTCTTGACAGCCTATGCAATGAGCCCACTGGGGAGCTTGGGAAAGGAGCTGAGGAGTGGCAGGTGAGACTGAAACTATACAGATCCATCAGCCAAACAGCCCTTCTTGTGATGGAGTTTAAAGTTACTTACTGCTTAGATTTTAGTGTGCGTCTGATGTTCCTCCTTCACCTATCACCCCAGGCATGTCTCCTCCAATCCCCCATTGGGCTGTACTTTTGTGAAGATAACTGGAGTAATGCTTTTTTTTTTTTTTAGTCCCTCTCCAATGCCTCCAGCTGGCTGCTGCTGCTGAGAGTGGTGAAGTAGTGCCGCTGCTGCTGCTTCCAACAGGCCCTCCAAAGAGTCTGTCCCCACAGACTGGCACATGCTGTCCTAGCCTTTGGCATTCCATTGGACCAGCAGCAGCAGCAGCATGTCCTGGGTGAGATATCCCCCTTGTTGGCAGCTATAGAGGTAGTGCAGTGCCACTGTCCCTCAGGTGTCCTCAACAGCCCCTCTGTGATGATGTCCTCCAGAGCCTTCTCTTCACTGGGTCCCCGCAAGCTAATGTAAAGTGAAAAGTTCTGTCTCCTTTATGAGAGCCTTTGAATTCAGGATTCCTCAGGGAAATACCTTGTGAGCCTTGTGGATCGGTCTGAGGCTGGGACTGGCTGGCTCAAGGGATTAGAATAGAAAGGTCCTGATTCTGAGCTGTGCCTCCTCAAGTTTAAACTGCCCCGGGCCTCACAAATTTTGGGTCTGGCCTCTGGAATAAGTTAGAATGGACCCATGAGCTGCTTTAATTTGTGTTGCCTGCAACAGCTCCCCAATGGAGCCATCTGGTAGCCCAGAGAGCCGGAGCACAGAACCAAGTATCAGAGGGTTAGCCATGTTAGTATGTATCCACAAAAACAATGAGGAGTCCAGTGGCACCTTAAAGACTAACATATTTATTTAGATATTGATAAGCATTTGTGAGTAAAAAACCCACTTCTTCAGATGCTTGGAGTGAAAATTACAGAAACAGGTATAAATATATATTGGCACATGAAGAGAAGGGAGTTACCTTACAAGTCAAGAAGCAATGTTGAAGGTATCTCTACATAAAAGGATAAATTGACACAAATCAGACATCAGGAATGGAAACATACAAAAGCCATTAGGAGAACACTTCAGTCTCCCTGGACACTAACAGATTTAAAAGTAGCCATTCTTCAACGAAAAAAACTTCAAAAACAGACTTCAAAGAAAAACTGTTTTTTCAATTCATTTAATTTGCAAACTTAATTTGGGCTTGAATAGGGACTGGGAATGGCTGGCTCACTACAAAAGCAATTTTTCCTCTCTTGGTATTGATACCTCCTCATCAATTATTGGGAGTGGACCACCTCCACCCTGACTAAATTGGCCTTGTTAACACTGCTTCTCCACTTGTAAGATAACTCCCTTCTCTTCATGTGCCAATATATTTATGCTTGTTTCTGTAGCTTTCACTCCATGCATCTGAAGAAGTGGGTTTTTTACCCACGAAAGCTTATGCCCAAATAAATCTGTTATTCTTTAAGATGCCACCAGACTCCTTGTTGGTTTTTTGGCGCACAGAGTTCGCCAGCCACACCACCCACAGAACACCTCTACACTAGGGGCTTTGGAGGTTGGGGCAGTAAAAGGGTGTTATGTCAGCCTACTTTGCCTGGGAAACCCCCTTGCTTGGGATGAAATTCAGCTTGTAAATGTGCCTGGTTACCTGCAATGATGGTGGAAAGGGGTTGGATCACAGCTCAGAACTGGGGGCAGCATCTTTCGGCTCTAGATCACTGGTTCAAATCCAGACCAGGTTTGAATAGCAGCAAAAAGTGTTTGTGAAGTTCTTCATATTTCACTAGTTCTATGTTGAGTGGTATTTCCTTAATAGCACTTAACCAGCTATAGAGCTGGTGGAATACCACGAGGAAGCATGGTTTTAAATTCATATGGTAATTCTGCAGCAGCCAGTTTTCACTGCTGTGTGCATACCTTTCATAGCCTGTACTCTTCTATACATTTAGTATATTGTAGAATCCGATTAAGGTCTTCACACTGTCAAATAATTGCCATTACTGCTGAATGACTTAGGATGACCAATGTAAAGCATCTGGAATACACTTCCATCACAATTTCCTGTCATAAGACATCTGGATGGCAGAACATCTCTCAGAAGTAATGACTGGCCTATTGAGCCAGCAGGCTATATATATAGAATATATATATTCATTCACAAGGTGGCATGTATTGATGACAGTTAACACGAAAACAAAGTCTCTGGAGGCAAATATTGGTTGCACGCATGCAAAAGGTTTAAATGAAAACAAATAATGATTTCTTCTTACCCTTCCTTTTTAGTATTGGTTTTGCTTACTGGTGCTATTAAATTAATAATTTGCATTCAGTTAATATCAGATTTGGGTCTGTAGAACTTACGGGTCTAACAGTATAGATTTATGTACAGTGCATATGTATAAGCTATTTGGTATTGTTTATGTTTCTGGGTTTTTCCCCTCTTTACACTACTTAAATTTTAACTGGAAGCCAGCAAATGTAGGACTTTATTGATTTTTTTTTCTGCTTTAAAATTTTATAAATTGACTTCCACAGTCATTTTCATTATTAAGTAGGATGGAAAGGCAAATTTCTTCAGAATCCTTTCTTGACTTTACAGGCCCAAAGCACACGTTACATGCTTTGAAATAAGGGGCAATGATCATTATTGAGATTCAATTAATTTATGGTATGCCTTTTCATAGGATCAACAATTCAGATAGGTTGCCCTGGCAACAAAGTTTAGTCCAATATATGTATTGGGATAGATTTGTGTGTGTGTGTGTTGGGGGGAGATAGAGGGGTCAGCCTCCTGACCCTACTAGGAGTCAAAATGCACTTCCTGCAAATTTGGTATCAATCCACTTTCCATGACAAAGTGGTGTATCTTCAGAATCATCCAAGCTGGTGCTGCTTCCCATCCCATCTCCCTGGCAGTAACCATCACATGTCTACAGGTCTTGGAATTGTGCAGATGCAATAAGTCGTCTGGTTTAAGTAGGCAGTTTGAACTTGGGAAATTAGGATTTGAGTACTGAAAATGGGTTGGGAGTGACAGTTCAGGCTATCTACTACCTTTCCCCCTTTCACTGCTGCTGCCAGGAAAGTTTGTCATTAGGTGTTTTAAGTTGTGGTCACTTGGTCAGAATTGACTGCTTCTGTCTAGCCTTGCCATGCATGAAGATATTTATCTTCAAGTTAGGGCTCATTGACATGCTTTATAAAATATGAGGTTATATAAAGCATTCCTGATGTAATGTTTTGGGCAATGTCTCTGGTCTGTTGAATACGATAAGCCATACTGGTGTTTTTCTTTGGGGACAGGAAGAGAGTATGTTGCTTACCAAATTTATGGAACGGTTTTAGTATTTGCTATTTCAGGCATATGAACTGGCTGGCATGTACTGCTGGTACTATACTGTAATTTAATGAAAACTTAATAAACCTTTAAACCAGAGAAGTCTTTAAACTACTCAGAAAGAGCAGTTTAAACTGTGGTATCTGGCTGCCCATAAAAGATGAATAGTATTACTATTCACCTGGGTACTATCTTCATTAATATATTTGGATGATTCCATCCAATTTTCTCATCTGTGCTCTATATGGAATACTGCATGTACAGTCAAAGGTAGGACTAGTGATGGGGGGAATAAAAAAGGAACATCTAACACAAGAAACATTAGTATGATACAAACAAAAAAGCAGTTTTTTATTCGTCTGTGTTAACATCAAGTGTGAATATTCCTCATTCTCAGCTGGCAATGATGAAATGCTGTAGAGATGAGTTCCTGACTTTTTTATATACTGTTCACGATTACAGTACAATGCCTGTGGCACCTTATAGACTAACAGACGTTTTGGAGCATGAGCTTTCGTGGGTGAATACCCACTTTGTCGGATGCATCCGACGAAGTGGGTATTCACCCACGAAAGCTCATGCTCCAAAACGTCTGTTAGTCTATAAGGTGCCACAAGACTTTTTGCTGCTTTTACAGATCCAGACTAACACGGCTACCCCTCTGATACAGTACAATGCTTGTACTTTAGTTAAATGAATGTATGAAGGGTTAAAATCACAGAGCACTTACACAAAAAAGACTTTTGAAATGTTTTTCCACCTCTATTAAATTTGGCCTTTCTTTAATTTCTAGAGCACAATAGCTCAGAGAGCTTGTAATGATGTGAGGTCATGCACAGTGGATAATTAACAAAAAACTTTTAGTAGTAGGTGAGAGAGAGCGCCTGTCTACATCTACCTTTCTGCTCATTTTTTATTTTGGGTTACTTGAAACTCTGGTGGATACTGTATTTCAATCCATCGGTAATTCAGAACTTCTACTAGTTTATCACTTCTATCTTACAAGGTAAGATAAGACTTTTATATTGTCAGGAATGAAGAAACAACACTGAAAAATTATTACATCTAGATTTTTGTTGTATTATATTAGAAATGTTTTTGGTACACTAAAAATGAATTCTTAATAAGACACAGACTAATGGGAAGTCACTAGTAACAGTAGAAATGCACCAGTATGATTTAGTGAGGACTGTTTCTTTGTCATTTTTAATGCAAAACTCCTGCACCTTTCTGAAATATTTCCTGAGAACAAAAGAATGAAACAAATGGAAATGGAAGAGCCTTAAAAGATCAGGCTCTAAAGTATAGAATCCTAGGATTTTTAAAAATCTCAAAAAATTCCATGAAACAAAGTCATATTGTTTGCAATGAAATGTTTTCTTTGTAAATAGTTTAGCTTTCTGCTTCTGGTTTTAAAAATAAACAGGAGAGATACAATTGTTATTACAAGTCACAAGCTCTGTCACAATCTCTTCCATAACCAAATCAAATAAGCAGTACTTAATTTGTAATGAAAGAGGTGCTGGAGCTCAATCAATTTTTTTACTTTCATAACTGATGCAACAAGCCCCCAGGTGCCAGGGCTATGAACTGCCAAGACTAGAGGTGCTGGGGCTCAGCCCTGGTGAGCAGGGTTGGCTCTAGCTTTTTTGCCGCCCCAAGAACGGCAGTCAGGCCGCCTTCGGCGGCTTGCCTGTGGGAGGTCTGCCAGTCCCGCGGCTTCGGCGGACCTGCAGGCAAGCTGCAGGCAAGCTGCCAAAGGCTCCCTGCCTGCTGCACTTGCAGGGACCAGCAGGGTGCCCCCTACGGCTTGCCGTCCCAGGTACGTGCTTGGAGCACTGGTGCCTGGAGCCGCCGCTGCTGGCAAGTCCTGGCACAAATTAAGCACTCTAAATAAGAAATAGGCATGTTGCACACTGATCTTGATTTTCAGTGGCAGCAGAAATGATCAAAAGGTGCAAAAAAGCCCTGGTGATACCAGACTGAGGAACTTTGCAAATGTTTACATTCTCCTTAAATTATATCCATTATATCTGAATGGGTTTGAAATTTCTTATAATACATTCTTCCCATCAGTAGATTTAAAGAATAAATATTCAAGCCACACTTGGAAAATCTTGGAGACCATAGTAGACACACAGGTTTACTTTAACCTTACTTATACATAAGCATTGTTGAAAGTGGGTGTTGTATAATACATTACAAGTTGACAAAGAGTGGAAGAAAAGGAAATATAATTATCCCATTTTTACGGATCGGAACCTGGGGTACAATATACAGAGGGTTAAATGACTTGTTAATATCACAAAAGAAGTCTGTGACAGCTAAGAGCTGAACCCTGATGGGCAAGTCCAATATTTAAACACAAAACCAACCTTCCTCCTTAGGTCCATCCATAAATGGTGGAAGCCACAAAATATTGGTGTCCATGGTGTAGAAGCAAATGAATATTTTTAAGGTTAGAAATTTAACACCTATGCAAATGTGAATACTTCATTTGGTTGATATTTTGCTAATCCTTTCTTCATCTGTGACATTTCTTGTACTATATTGCCCTGTATGCCCATGAACAGCAAATAATTCTTTGTTGTTTATATGGACTCTACCTACCGGTTCTCTAGAGTGGAATATTTTTAGCAAAAGTGCTTTTATTTTCCCCTTTTCTTCTTTTTCAGCTTCTAGAGAATTATTATGTAATTAATTAAACACACAGATGACCAATTTACATTGTGTTCCCAAAGATAAGTGTTCAGAATTTACACTAGCTACAGTTCAACAGTTCTGAGTATTCATGAACATCTTTTCTTCTCTTCTATGTTTTCTGGTAGGAAACATTATTTTTTTTTGGCTAAGCTGTCTTTCTAAGAAAATTGATATGTATTTTGAGTTTTCAAAAAGATTTTAATTAAAAATTAGATTTACACCAAAGAGAATTCCTGGGATCCTGGATTCCTCCTTGGTTGTACGCTGTTTATGTGGTTTTTCAGAATGCTGCAGTAAATCGGCATCATATTCCGCATCATGCAACCTGCAGAGATCTCATAAGAAAGTAAATTCCCCATCCAGTCTTGTCCGGATTAGTTTGGTTTATAAATTGATTCAGAATGTGAATTTCCTTCTCTGTAGTGGTCCTTCATTAAAAACCACCTTTATATCACGATAAAATGTTTTTTAGAAAACAAAATACTTAATTTCATTAATCTGTTTAGCAATACCAATATAATGAGCCATAATATTGATTTTTTTAACTTAAGATTTAAAATCTCTACTTCTTTCCACAGAATTAAATGTTTCAAACTGATACTCAACCTCTTTACAGTCACATCTTTAATTTAGTTGTTATAATTAGGCATTAACTGGTGTCAGTGGTATAGCCAGTAACAGGCCAGTCTGTTCTGCTTGTCTTGATTATCACAGTTTAGATGTAAAGTAAATTAGAATGAAAGACTATACAGTCCAATTACAGATAAAAGTAGCAAACTGCACTGGTGTAATTAGATGCCAGTACTATTTTTCCTAGATTTTGTATCTCTGAGGGCATTTCTAGTAACTACTTTGCTGAAGCCAGTGTTTAAAGATTTTATAAATGGTGTGTGTCTTTGTGGCATCATCTTTTCTCTTTAAACTTTAAATGCCTGAGTTACGTATGTGCATCCCTTTGTTCCTTGTAAATCTCCTATTGTCCAGTCACCCCGGAAGCAAGGCAGGAGGCAACAGATGTGGTTTAATTAGGGTGCAACTTTATTTACTTAAAATATGTGGGCATACCTAGCAATAAATTGTATGATATAGGTTGTCATCATTTCCTTAATCCTTTCCACCTCCTTATGCTTGTAATAGGTTTAAGAGGGCTAGAAAAGGAGGGGGGTTTGGCTCCTTGCTGAACCAGATGTAGGAGTCTCAACCCCCCTTTCTCAGCTCCCTGAAGAGATGCTTTTGTTTAAATCCTTTCTACATAATCCCCAACCTGGTCCCCACCATCTCATTGAGGGGGTTAACGGGGCTAGAAAAGGAGGTAGGTCTGTTCCCTGCTGTACCAGATGTAGGAGCCTGAAACTCCACTTCCTCAATTTCCTTAAGAGATGCTTTCCTTTACATCCTTTTCCGATCCATTTTATCTGATGACAGTATCCCTTACATACTGAGTACCTGCATTGAATATCTAGCATGAGTTTTACTTATTGAATTGTGATGTTAGAACCTAACTTTCCTGTCCCACCCCCGTAGGTCCCATATCTGTTGTGGGGAATGTTGTGGCCTCAGCCAATTTGGAACGAAGGAAAAATTCCTTCCAGGCCCCAAAAGAAAAAGGGCAACCAGTGTAATGCCCACAGTGGATCATGGAGGGACCTGGACCTTTTTCCAATTCTATGGGTGTGTGGGTAGGTGGGTGCTGCCAGTCCAAAGAGGGCCTCTCTAGGACTGCATGGGTTATTAATACCCCCCGCCTCCTCCCTCACACACACACACTTCTTCCAGTGAGCTGGAAGGGCATTGCTTTCCCCTGATCATGTCCAGCTGTTTTCTGCTCCTCCTCACTTCGTACAGGAGGTGTTTCCTCCTTCCTTTACCTCTGTTCCCAGTTGCCAGGGGAAGTCCTTAAAGGGGCAGCAACCCTTGTTTCTAGCCAGCCGGGAAAGGACACCATACATCAGACTCAAGGTTCCCAAACTTTTCTTATTGCTTACCCCCTTCCAGATGTACCAGCTGCCCACATACCCCTACCCTCCTCATCACTGGTAATGTGTGTTCTTCTTAATGCTACCTGTCTGTAGCCATCCGTCCATATTTCACTGTTACGTACACTTACAATGCAACATTTACAACTGAAAAAACACCCTGACTAAGTTCTGAGGTCAGTTAGACTGGACAGTTGCTGGGCAACTGAACCCACACTGCACAGTGATTGAAGGTGAGGACTCTTTGTATCTGTGTTCCGATTAGTACATCTTGAAGTAAATTAACTACTGTATTTTATATAACACATTCCCACAGTATTAAAGCTTTGTCTGAGTGGCTTAATATGAAAACACAAGAAATAAAATAATGAATACATAAAATCTACCATTACACAATTTCTTCTGCGTACCCTCCAGAGATGTTTCACATACTCCTAGGAGTTCACGTACCACAGTTTGGGAACTCCTGCCATACATAAAGTTGCAGGAGCCCATTCAGGACTACACAATGCGCTGTTTCCATCCTTTAAATAGGTAGACATTAATCAGCAAATGGGGATGGGTTTTTAATACACATTTTACTAAATCTTTTCATTCAAAGTGATAGGGAGAGATAATAAAATATCTTTTCTCTTCTGCATTTTCAAAATATAAAAGTGACCATGTGAATGTTGTGATAGCTCTTCTACCAACATGGCTGCTTCCTTGTCTCACTGGAGTACAAATCTACTGTAAGGCAGAGTCTTTGCTGCCACTCATTGCTGGTCACAAGGGACAGAGGACTGCAGCTCCTGGAATTACCCACTGGGGACATGTTCTAGAAGGGTTTCACTGTATGATAAATTATTTGTATTATAATAGTTCCTAGTGGCTCCAGGAACTATTGGAGTTCCATTGTGCTAGGTACTATAGATGGTCCCTGTTTCAAAGAGTTTATAGTTTAATAAGACAAGGTCAGTGGGGAAACAAAGGGACAAGTGGTGAAGGGACTTGCTGAAGGTCGCACAAAAAGTCAATGATAGAGCTGGGAGTAGAACCCAGGTGTCCTAATATCCAGTCCAGCTCCTAATTCCTTTAAATGTTACAGACAATAAAAAAGAACCCTGGTATTTACCAAGATGGTAACCATGCATGTGACATTATTAATACTTTTATTGATAAAGGCAATAGGGATGTTTATAAATTGTTCTAGGGCAGTTTATAAATGCAATGAAATATTGTATCTCCAAGGAAAATGTGGAATATGAGCTGGCTTTAGGCAGTTGAGATGTAATGAATATGCCCTTTAGGTGTATGTATAACTTTAAGGAAATCATTGGCTTCAACAGAGCTGGTCAAAAATATGTTAGAACTTTTTTCCATTAAAAAATGCAGTTAAGTTAAAATCTAAATATTTTATGGGAACTTTTCTATTTAAACAAAAGCGGTAATCTGTGTAGCCTTAACCTGTTGTCATTATAAAAACCTGAAAATAAAGGTTAGTTAATGTAATATAAATTATATGAATTTGAAGATTTCTCAGAAAACCCATCAAACAGTGAAAGGGAAAAGACCAACCTCCCATTGTTAGAAAAAAATTCACATGCTCAAGTGGGAGGTATTGGCATGTTTTCTACTCACACTGATCACAGTGATACAAAGGACTTCTTTTTGAGCTTTCAAAATACAGTAAAATAGTTGTCAGATCAGACATGTTTCAGCAGGCTTCCTTCCTCCTCAATGCAGATGAATATTTTGGATATTCAGTGATAGATGTCACGTCATATCATCTGATTCTACTGTTATTACACACAGGCTTGTGGTGCTCACTGGTATGATAGCTAGCCACTACTGTAGTATTCTCTGTACTACATAGGAATCCTGCCCTACTGCTGAACAGGGGAGAGGCTCTGTCAAAGCAATGCAAATGTACAATTCATTGCTGGCACAACCTTTTTCAAGAACTGTTTCTGAGGAAGTTTTGGCACACTGCTTTTGCAACAAAATTGTCCCATGGAACTACATTGCAAAATGCCATTCAGTTACTTACAGCATTCTACTTACAGCAGGTATGCAAGTTCATGTGGGAAAACATTCATATATTGATCTGCCTTGTGTTTTTATGCCCTTACTATGACTGTGCACACAAATGGCCAGGTAGTCACACAGTTCATTGAATACATGTACAAAGAGCCACATGGCGCACACAGTAGCTATACTGGGGGCACATTATGGTCTCACCATAGGAAAACTGTAGTTAAGGTTGCATCAAGATTTTCTGTTTTACAAGAGTGTATGTACTTCCGCGTCCCCACCTTTTTTCTGAACCACTTTTTTTTTTGGTAAACATACCATGAGGAATTTTAACCAAATTTCATCCAGTAATTAATCTGTGCATGGAGTAATCTGCAATTACTCCATGCACAGGTATGTGGTGTTATGGTTGTGTTGTGTTGTGGGTTTTTTGTTGTTTTTTAAGGAAATTGGAACACTGGAAAAGCCTGATTTTTTTTCTCCTCTCACAGTGGACATTTGCTGTCCCCTGCTACTGCCTGAGCGCTAGGATTGTGACATCAGAGATAATCAGCCACCCATCACTCCCTCCCTCCAGTGCACATGCACACTTGGAGAGAGTCACGATTGACCTGGTTGTCATGGCAACAGCTGCCTTTGATAATTGATTTACCTCAGACTCCCATCACATTGTTACAAAAAAAGGTTCCTGGAGGGAACTGTAATGAAAGCAGACAAGGTTTGCAAAATGGCCCTGCTGGTCTCTTTTGGGTTTGTAATGAGGTAAGTTACATTTGTATCTTGTCAAAGGGTAATTGTTGAGTTGTTTATGGTAACATGAAAATAAGATATAAAGGTCCAGCTCTTTTTCATGTACATTGTTTATATAGCTTTCTGAACATTTACCTTTTTAAAAAGTCAAGTATGCTTGAGTTAGGAATTGCCAGAATGAACTTTGTCTATGCAACCTATACTTAGCCCCCACTGCACATGCATTATGATACAGCCTTTAATCACATGCAGGAATGGCTACCTGTGAAAACTTTGGAGTAAGTGACTTGTTCAGCATTCTATAGGAACTCGATGACAGACACAAGATAGAATCCACATCTCCAGGGTAAGGTTCAACTGCCTTTGCCATGAGATTATTCTTTCTCCTTCCTACAGTCCCCTGCCTCAGCCGTTGCAAATCTTCCAACTTCTTCAACAAATGAGGCTGCGGTTCTACTGACAACAGCCTCCTTCCACACACGACCCTGATTCATCCCCAGAGCAGATCCATCCTGTGCACTGAATGAAATAATAAGGGATCATGTAATTTAAAAACTATATCATAATGAATGTTTAAAGCGGGGAGGCAAATTAAGGTAGGATGGGCATTATTCATTCTGGCATTTCCTAACTTAAGAGTGCTTGACTTTACACACTTTTAGTCTTTATCTTTGTATTTTCTAATTTCGTTTTATGGTTTAGTTTACTGATGAGAGCGAACTTAATATTAATTTTTTGTTTGTGAATTTATATATAGTGTCATAGGTATTCGTATTACTCCGCAGACATGTAACAATAACAATAATGCATAATACATTTGTTTATGTAGTGTATTATAATTACAAAGGGCTTTACAAACATATTCACTCACTGCTATATGGTAGGTGTGAAAGCATTATTGTCTCTGTTTCACACAAGGAGAAACTGGAGTAGTCTATTTAATAAGATGAGGAAAATATCCTTGCCGCAAGATGCTTAGCATCAATATGGCTAGATTCTTCACCACCTCCATTTAGCTTTTACCCAAGATGCACTGATGCACCCTTGGCCAGAACCGAAAGCTGCTGCTCACAAACAGAAATTCCAGGGAGGGAATTTAAAATATTGCTGCCTACCCCTCTCCCTGGGTGAATGTCTCCTTCAAGTCACCTGCTCCCAAGGATACATGGAGTACAATTTGCGCACACACCTTTTTCCCACTGGCCTGAATTTGGTCTGTTATTTGAGTGTGTTATTTGACCATGCAGTGACCATATCATCTTGACAATTGGAAACTGAAGTCTCTTTTCAACAGAGCAAATTCAGGATAGGCACATTAGTGCAAGATTCCCCATTCTTTCTTCTTAATGACTTTGCTAAACTCTAGAAGAACCACCTCTAGGCAGCAAGGGGCAGCTCAGTCTCCATAACTACCAGTCCCTAATACTGCCACCAATGGCATTAATGGTTTCAGTAGTTTTTGTTACATGAACACCCTCCAGTAGGTGCTGGGTTGGAACATATTCATTTCACCCAGGGTACAAAGATCAGTCAGAATCTGGAAAAGAAATAAAAAATAAGATGCTTACTCATATAAGTGTTTCTCTCTATTCACTCTATTTGAATACCATTTTAATGTAACAGTGAGGTGGAAGAGGTGGAAAAGAGTCATGTTGCTTGATTCTCTGGGGTTAGGTTAATTGGTAATTTATACCAAAATTATAATAAGAAAACATTTAATAAGTTTCCATTTTTCAAAGCAATGTGAAAACTTCCTTTTCACAGTAAATGTACAGTAAATTATATATGTTGATTTTAAGGAGATTCAGTTTTATTTGATTAATTTGCTAGAGATCGTTTAAGGTGTAAGCAAGGCATATATTTTCCTGTGAAACCAAATTGCTCCGACCCTTTGCTAATTTTACCTACAATTAGTTTGGTGTAATTATCACAGCACACAATTCAGTCTGCTTCCACAAAAATTATTGTTCCTGGGGTCATAAAACTCTTTAAAAATTGCTTAATGAACAACTGAGCCATGGGTATGTCTTAGAAGATGAGAATTGCTATTAAATATGTAGTACATGAAGTTACAGTATGCGTACAGTATATACAACAAACTCGTATAAAATAACCCCTTGAGGAAATACTTCAGTATAGAAAAATAATATGTGGTGATGTAATTAAAGACTATGTCATAACACGTATGCATAATGGGGCTGAATTAAGGTTATGCTGGTAACCTCAATTCTTGGATTTCCTAATTTTTTATTGCTTACTTTTGCAACCTAAATATTCTTTTAACATAGAATTTTTTCTTTTGCATGTAATTATAGGTGAAATTAGTTGTTCCACATATATTTAAGGTTGCATGACACTTCCTGTGTTTTCAGTTGCTTATAACTTTGCTTAACCCTTCGGACTGAAATTTCCCATCTTGGGTATCTGCTTCAGACTGAATTGTTTTGGAAATTTTTAGCTAAAATAGTTTCAGGTCAAAATCTTCCAAAGTGTGTGCATCAATTTGCCATCCACAACACTTTGTGTCTGACTTTCTCTCTCCCTTGTCTGAAAAGAGAAAATAATTGAAACTTTACCGAACTTCCTTACAAGCCTATCCAGTGGCCCTTATTCCCTCTATTTATTTAGAGATTTGGCCCAGGAAAAAAATCCAGGTGTTTGCAGTATACCTGTGCTCTTGTTAAGATGCCTCCAAAATCTTGTTTGTGATGTATAAATCCTTAACATTGGCTGTTTTGTTCTTTTGCCCCAGACAGTTAAATGGGTTTTCTGCACCTGGTCCCACAGTGTTGACCTAACAAAGAGTAGAGACTTTAAGAGGGTTATCTTTCATAGCTCAGGACAGCTGCAAGAATAAGAGCACCCTATTCCACTGGACCTTCTCTCAGAGAAAGAGATGCAGAAAAGACTGCCATCTGGGACTCATATGTGCTGCTTAGTAGCTATGCCAGAAGGGAAGGCACTTGTCTTCTTGAGCGCCTAAGACCTGCACACTGTATGGAAGCCCCTCCCCTACCAGGGCTTGGAAGCTGTGATGAAGTGGATAGATAGAAATAGAAAAAGAAATATTTCATAGATGTATAGTTTTCCCTGCCCAGGCAAAAATCCCTTTTTTATCAGGATGGGTGCACCTTTTGTTAAAGGAACTTAGTGTTGTTAAATGGAATCCATCCTTCAGGGACAGCAGAATTTTTGGTGGATAAGAGCTATAATTAGATCCATATTGACTCTAGCTACATAATTATGGCTATAGTGGAAAAACAGTTGCCAAGGAGGTCTGAAAATGATCTCCAGTGGGCTAATCCACAGAGAGCTTTGTCTACATGTGATTTGACAGTAAGCACAGTCAACATGTGTTTTATATTATCCCCCTAGAATTAGGGGTAAACAGATTGTAGCTGCTCCATTAGCAGCAGCAACCTTTTCTATAGCACTCTTCTATATAAATCATTTTCTATAGCACTTATCACCATGTTGTCAATGCACTGAAGGGCAAAGTCCTCCTCTCCCTCAACAACCCCGTCTAACCTCCCTCCTTTTCTTTTAATAGGTTCAGAGCTTGTCACCATTTCCTACCTCCAAGATGCAGTGGGAAATGTGGATTTATGGCAGCCGGACATGAGCTTGTTGGCCAAGATATTACCTTCATCATATGTTTTGTCATCTGTGTCAGTGCTGCAAGGTACAGTAAGTGCTTTGGGGGTGGTATTAACAAATGTGCCCAGTGTTGTCCTAATTCTGCACCCACTGAATTCAACTGTAAAACTCCCATTGACCTCAGTGAGCACAGTTAGGCCAACTGAGTGCTTTTGGAAAAACTCACCCTTCATGCATTGCTACATTTGTAGCTCTCAAGATCCTGTTTCACTGGCTGTAAGAATATCTCCATGAAGCACCACCTGGCATATGATTCCCGTGCCCAGAGAGACCCCAGGCTCCCTAATAAAATGAGCAAATTACACTGTGGATTCTTTCCAACCAGTAATCTGCTAAACATGGAATTGTCTGCAACCTCCAGGATTTACTGGCACTAGCAGCTGTCTGTGATTATTCTGTCTATCAAACACACAATACATTTTGGTAAGATTGCTAAGACACAGAGATGTGTTATAAGGCTGCTATCATGAGTTAA
Source organism: Mauremys reevesii (assembly GCF_016161935.1). Taxonomy (NCBI): domain Eukaryota; kingdom Metazoa; phylum Chordata; order Testudines; family Geoemydidae; genus Mauremys; species Mauremys reevesii. The sequence goes on along the minus strand of NC_052638.1, from coordinate 23,909,916 downwards.
AAAATAAATGATCATTCACATTTTATGAAGCTGGCTGGTAAATTTGGAATAATGTCCTCTGTATCCTTTGCCCTTGAAACTAGAATCACTCTCTCATAACCAAGTTTAGTAAAGAAATTCTGAATGATAATTTGTGACAAGTAATAGTCTTGACTAGGCTAGACTTAGTCATAGAGGTAAAGACCAGAAGGAACCACCAGATCATGTGGCCTGACCTCCTGTATATTGCAGACCACCAGCATCACCCAGACCCTATACACTAAACCCAACAACGAAAATTATCCACTCTCAGCCTTCTTTTTGCTAGGCTAAACCAACCAAGCTCTTCTATGTGCCTCTTGTAAGAAAGGCCTTCCATTCCCCTGATCACCCTAGTAGCTCTTCTCTGCACATGGCTTAAGTTTTAGCCTGGCTTCCATATGAGGAGATGGCCCATGCTGTGATGGGAGTGGTGCCCATGGGCATGCAAACTAGCAGACTGTCCTTAGCAAGAGGTGCTAAGCACCTCTTAATAGCTGAGATACAGGAGGTCTAAACAAATTATTTCATGAAGCTGAAATGGTGACAGTGTGGTAATTTAGGGTCAAATACCCAACTTCACTTGGAGATGCAATAATGTGTTTATCATGGTCATCAAAGTTGTCAGCGATATAAATACATTGGTCTAACATTGCTTGTGGTTCTCTCTGATATGCTATTGGTAAAGATAAAGTGGTAATTTGTGACAGGCCTAGTTTAGTCTAACCTGTGACTCAAGCAAAAGACACAGAAGTATTTGTGTGAGATCGTCTGATAATCTGTAACTCCATTGGTTATATTAAATATTAGTATATTTAATTCTTACTCCCCGCCCCCTCCCTCTGTGTAGTTCTCCCTTTTGTAGTTTTCGAGGAGCCCTCAGAATAGTATTGAATATTTTGTTAATCTTTAGCAATACAGGTCATACATATAGACATGGATAATAGTTAACTTTCGCTCCGATTTTTACCTTCTGTAATATCCAGTATTGTTTTCCATTAGGCGTGGTCAGTGATAAATAAAAAGATAATTTTAGGACACCAGAAAATTACTCTAAGCAGTTTGTCCCAGATCCTCAGCTGGCATAAATTGGCACTTCTCTACCATTTGTGAGCAATTGTATCTTTTCTACCTTCTGTACTGGAGCCTGAATGTGAAGAATTGAGCTGTTCTCTACCAACCACAACTTTCCAGTTTTGTGTCTCTGAAAGCTTTGTCTTGTAACTGAATATAGGCAAACAGAAGTTGCAGTTGAACCCCATGTAGAGGAATTGTATTTTTATAGACAGTCCAAAAGTAGTCATTTTGGGAATAAATGTAAGAATGTATGAAGCATGTTTTACAATTACATAAACAAATATGTGACCAACTATAGTCAAGTGCAGCATTAGTTTAATATTCACTGTGCTCTGTGTTAGCCTGCAGTGCTGAAATCCTGCCCCCAAAACTCTCACTGACTTCAGTGGCACCAGGATTTCACATTACAGTCTGGGACCTCTTGATTTTCCATCTCTAACTGTACAAGTTACATTCCCCTACAAAAATGACCTTTGTATCTGTTTATGTTTGATACTGTACACTTATGTCTACTGGAATTTACATAATCCAAATATTTAAATAGCGGTTTTAATATATTTTTAAAGTGAATGACATATTAGAAGTAGCTAAACTTTTTATCTTACTTTGGAATGTGAGTATAATTTCAGCATGCCACTGAGTAGTGTTCAATCATATGGGGGTGAAAGGGATTATATACATTATGTAAATGCACATAAAGCTTAAGTAATAATGCAGTATTTGTTTTATTCCGGCCTATTGCATCTTTTTCTAACTCTAGAAGGAATAAATGTCATAATATATTTTAAAGATACAGATGTGTGTGTGTAAACTAAAATTTGATTGTATACATATGCATTTGTACTGCATAGGCTTTCATACATATATCGTATACAATAAATGGCATGATAATAAACTTAAAAGTAGTAAATAATAGAAACAGAAACAAGATAAAAAACAAAATGAAAAAATAATTAAAACAATAACTATTCCATTCATTCTGAACATATCACACAAGATTGCATTAGGAAACACAATAAAAATGTGCTTTTAATCTGATAGTAAAAAACCCCAATAAAATAAAAATGAAATCCATTAATGAAAATAATGGATCTTATCCAAACTGGTTAAACACTTAACATACATGATTTTTTTTTCAGTTGGTGATATAGTAGTCTTACTCACATACTGTGGTTGTTACAGTGCAATTAGTACCACTCATTGCATAGTGTTACCATGTTAAAAAAATAAAACAAGAGAATGGCTTCGCAGATGAGACACTTTCCTTACCAAACTAATATTATAATGAGGGTATGCAAAATGTCATATTTAAAGCTGTGACATTGTTACTGGCAAGAAACTGAATCTCACTCTTATTTGGTCTCGGTCAGTGGTTTGGTTGGTGGGGGTGGCTGAGCAGGGGAGAAGAGAAACCATTTTTCTAGTAGGCTGATTTAAAATAAATAAATAAAATAAGGTAACTCGGGGTTGAAATGTATTGACTATCAGGGAGATTGATTAGTGGGTGCTGCTAATGTGATCACACCACTCCAATGTACCTCATTTTGATGGACATCACTCACTTTACTCCTACAATTACCTGTGCACCTCCTCACTTTTATGGTTGAAAATTATTTATGTCAGAATTAAAAGATTGAGAAATTGAGGTTATAAAAGAGTTGTTTGCACTAATTAAATGACTCCCATATATTTTTAAGTGTTCTGCCTGAATGGTTTTAATTGTTCCTCATTTGAGTTTTTTTGTCACATGTTGTGTCCTGTATTTGGCAAGTTGAGAGGTATAGATATGATCACAAATAAGTATTAAATTGAACAGATATGGAATAAATTAATATTTACATGATCATCACCTCCACATAATTGGCAGCTATATAAAAAATTAGAGCTGTGTGTGATAAATTGCAAAGCTATATGATAAATGAACTTGTGCACCTTTGGCAGCTTTACCTGGTCTCTGCCCAGTAATCCATCTTCCCTGAGACTTATTCTAATTATTCAAATCTTTGAGCAGCTTCAGTTAACTACAGTATTTTAAAAATCAATCTCACCACAAATGTTTCTTCCTATTTCCCCCAAATGTAGAAATACCCTGGCCTGAGGCCCATGATAGGCAAGTGTCAGTCCCGCACAAAAGGACAGGTTTTCTATACGTTCATGTTATGACCGTTTGTTATTTGCCATCCCTGCCGTGCTAGAAATGGGAGCATCCTCACATTAGAAAGTGGCACTTCCCAGCTTTACAGTACCATGCAGGAGCCCTTTCCTCAGTCAATACGTATATGACATTATATGCAACGAATGAGGCATCTTTGAGGTGACTGAGTCAGAGCTAAGTTTGTGTGCAGTGCAGCCTATCTTCCTTCTGAACACTGGGGAATCATTATTAAAATGTATTATGCAGGCATAAAATATGATTTCCAAAGATTCATAACTGGGCCAAATCCCAACATATTTCCACTGGAACTCTCAAAGCCTTTCTCTGTAAAGCCTTTGCCAAATTTCAGTGTCTAGTTCAACCATTGTAGCTATAGATATGCAAAATACATTGCAAGCTATTTTGTACAATGAGTAAAAGAGGTTTTTTTTTTCTTCACTAAAAATGGCTAAACTTTTGTATTCAAACTTTCCAGAACATTTCTCCTGGTAACAGCAATTAGATCTGTAAAATTTTGTCCCAGTAGGAGGAACTGTTAGAAAGTTATGAACGACCGAAAACAGAGAAATACTTCAACAACCTTAACTTTATCTGTTGCTGACATTCCAAATATTATATACAGGCTTGAGTGTATTTTTTGCATATTATGTACATTATGAATTACCATAGTGCAGTATATTTTTCTTTTCAAAGGAGAAAGAAACCCTAAAGTGACCAGAATGTATGTTTATAGTATAATTTACACAATCTTTTCCCCTTATTTTGGGAAATGATTCCCTTTCATTTCTTTGCATATGTTAGATAACGATGCCTGGGGAGGAGGGGGACAGGAGAAATGCCTGTTTTGTCATGTCCCACCTGGCAAGTATAGATTTCTGTGGGAGTGAAGATGGCTTCAGTAAACAGCACATGCAAAGCACTTACTTTTCATGCAAGTAAAGTTTATAAGAAGAAACTCCACAAAATGGGGGAGTAACTTTTAGGAAGGAAGCCTATGCCTTGCTTGGTGAATAGGTCCCCATGCTACCATAATAATGCACATTTCTACTAGGACAAACACTTATTTGTTCAAAGTGAATATTAACACTGTAATTTAGTACCTAATTACAATGTTATAGTAATAACTAAAAATGTGGTATTAAAAAGCCTGGCATACGCTGCTCCTCACTGTTTGTCCGTTGTTAGTGGTATGGTATGTGACTTTGTCAATATACCAGCATTACAGTGGAGATTTCTTAGCAACATTAACCTTGCTGCAAAGTACTGTTCCATACACCCTTTCAAAGTTTATTCTTTTCTGTAATTTTTAGAAAGGTTTTATTATATTAAAGGGCCTGATACTCCTCTCGTTGAAGTTGATGAATAAATTCCCATTAACTTAAAAAGGAGCAGGATTAAGTCCTGTGAACATCAGTACATATAGCGGATCTCGTTCATGTAAAAGGCACAGTACTCAGTATTCCTTGAGGAAGGCTTTATAACATTGCACCATTTTCTAAAGGGACGAGATATTCTCATAAGATTGATTTCCTTATCAGCTAACTGTAAAGGATTTGTTTTCTTGAAGCTACAATTAAAAACAAAAGAAAAATTAATGCAAGATTAATATTTAGAAATAAGACATTGATAAAATTTGCTTTCTTTATCATGAAAACATACAGCCAAAATGTCACATTTTGTAATTTTTTTTGCAAAACAAACAAAAATGTGTTTTACTATTAATACTGTTAATTTTATTTTTGGAACAGCTTTATTCCCCTTCTGGATTTTCTTTTTTATCAAGTTACCTTAATCATAACTAACTTCAACTTCAAGGGATAGTTTTTTCAAATGCTATAAACCCTGCTGGTCTCCATTTACCTGGAATTGATAGAAATTACTGTCATATTAAGTTATGTGAAACAGGGATTGTCAATAAAATGTCAACATTTATTCTTATTTATTATACAGTGACATTGAAAATAAGGAAATAACTGGGATACCTCAGATAGCATTGTGTGGTAATGGTGGGTAAACGATACATTTTAGTGACAACCATTCTAACTTATAATACCAAAAATCTGTTAGGTTGCATTAACATGATGTACTAACCAGTCACATTTCTACACACACATGCATCAAGAAGTGTGTGTGTCTGTCTAAAACTCATGATGTTGTGGGTCTGGTATGCCTTTGCTAGGGAGGAGAAATCACAATTGTGCTTTTCATGAGGTAACCTCCTCACTCATGAAGATAAAAATTATATCAGACCTAACCTGTCAGTTATTGTCTCCATAATACAATACACGCTATTGTGAGTTACACCAGTTATCTTGAATGTGTGAAAAGAGCTCAGTGATTGCTGAGTGGCAAAGCCCTTTTCCTCTGCTTTAGGATAAATGCTGTATCGACAGTCCATCTTGTGTTCCGTTTACAGAAAATATTCAGTATATGTTCATGAGATTCAAATTGAAAATTCCCTGAGGTAGGGAGAGTACATGTAATTTGTATGCACTTACCCTTAGCAATCCCTCCATTGGTCTCCCTGCTGAGGGAGGGGGAAAGAAGGAAGGTATGACCATCATTCCTGACCTTCCTGGTGTCATTTATGCATTATAAGACAGAATGAAAAGATTCAGACTGCAGGATAGAAGAAAGCTAGTGGTGGCTGGGGAATGGATGCTATTTCATTGATTTTGGATGTTTGCTAAGTTGGTTGTTTTTATAGTAAAAGAAATTGGTAACCATATAACTTTCTTTGGTTGTTATTAATTGATTGCATTTGTTTTACAGCATAATTTTGCTGGTGACATTTTTACTTGTATGTTTTTTTCTGTTATGAATAGCAGTCCTTGGCTGTCTACTGGGGGCAGCTTCTCTGTATGTAGTGCTCATGAGGATGTGTGCATCTCCGTTGATCCTAGCGTCGCCTCTATGCAGAGCATATTCCCTCGCACTGTAGTAAAGCAGCCTGAGGACTGCTCTAATTTACAATATTTTTATCCCCTTTGCCTGAGAGAAGGCAGGTGAGGCAGGTGGGCACAAGGTGAAGTGTACCACGTCAGCCCAAGGCATGAATGATTGCTCTCTTTTGGTCACTGGTGCCTGCGTGTACTTGTACCCCAGGGTCTCAACACCTACTGGTCCCCCAGGAGTTCCCAGCACCTCCTTCCCCAGAAGTTCCCTGCCTCACAGGAACCCCAGCTCCATCTACCTCCAGGAGCTCCCTGCTCCCCAGGATCCTCTATACTCTATACTCCAGAAGCCCCACCACACACCTATCCCCACCCAGCTACCCCGCAGCTTCACACTCAGACTCCTCTCTGAGTTATGCTCCATGACACCCTTGAGCACCCCCATCACAGCAGCCAAGTTTTGTACAGCCAAGTTTTGTACAACCCTGACACTGCTTGAGGCAGGGCATGTTGGCCTTAAGTATACATTTAGGGTTATATGCAAACTATCTGTTAAACCCAGGGTTGTGAGTTCAATCCTTGAGGGGGCCATTTAGGGATCTTGGGCAAAAGTCTGTCTGGGGATTGGTCCTGCTTTGAGCAGGGGGTTGGACTAGATGACCTCCTGGGGTCCCTTCCATGATTCTATGATCTCATTAAATAATTTGAATAAAATGTTAGAGTGGCACAAAAGTTTGCAGCTGTGTATAAGTATAAAAGTTAGTGTGAGGACACTGGAGTAATTGTTGGAATGATGTGCAACCGTACTTAGAAGTGAATGTGGATGCCATGCTAATATTTGTTTAACTTTTGCATTTTTATTTGTATTTGGTTAATAAGAGGTGTCTTTTTAAGTTTAGGGTGTGGCTGACTGAGTGGAAGTCCCTGTCTGTCTAAGCTTTCAAAAGGTCAGAACTTGGTTTAGTAAACTTATCTTTCCAGAAAGCAAACTTCATTCTGCTTGTGGGGGACTGGATTCCTAATAAGCTGCAGAACCTTTCACCTGTAGGTCACCAGTTTAAAGCCTGACTGCCTTAGCCGGAATTAAAAATTGTTTCCATCTAATGAAAGGAGATGAGTGCCAGTTCCTCCTCCCACGTCACAACTCACTACCGTGCTTTGCAATAGATGGCATGCTCTTCAGGGCATGGGGTTTTCTTTTACTATGAGAGTGGCCACACTGCGAAATAACACTGGAGCTGCACAGAGTGATTGGATTAGCAGGAGAGTGATTGGGGTTGTAGTTAATGAGTCGTGTTAACTCTAGCTGTACTCCTTGAGAAGCTAACCAACTTGAGTGAAAAGCACCACCACTCTTGAATTAAGGGTTTTTCTGTATGGACTGGACTCAAATTAGGGGCAAATTTGAGTTATAAATTGAGTAAACTTTTCAGTGAAGACAAGCCCTCTAGGCAGTGGGCTCCAATCTTGATTGGGTCCTCTAGTGCAAGCTCCAGCAGGGGGGCCAACATTGCTTCATTCTCTATTCATTTGTGGCAGTTGGCAACCCGGTAATTGTCACGTGCACTTTGGAAATTGGTAGAGAGAGTTCACAAATCAGAAGACCTCAGATTTAAAAAAAATAATCTATAATTTGGATTTATCACTTTATCATTTTGGGGAGGGTCTGTGTAATGATTGGGGTTTTTTGGTTGGCAACAATAAACCTGTGTTGGCTGCAAACAGCTTCGGGGGGCTAATGCTCCAGCCAGGGCTGCTGCAACCATTTAGGCGACCTAGGCGGTCGCCTAGGGCGCTAGGATTTGGGGGGCGCCATTTTCTTTGTCAGCAGCCGGATCTTCGGCTGCTCCGGTCGCCGCCGGCATTTAGGTGGAGGGAGCTGAGGCAGGGGAGCGCGGGGAGGGCCACATGCAGCAAGTAAGGGGGGGGGCGGCACGCAGGGGAACTCCCCGCCCCAGCTCACCCCTGCCCCGCCTCCTCCCCAAGCAAGCCATGGCTGCTTCACTTCTCCCGCCTCCCAGGCTTGTGGCGCCAATCAGCTTAGGCGTCGCAAGCCTGGGAGGCGAGAGAAGTGAAGCAGCGATGGTGTGCTCGGGGTGCTCGTGCGCGGAGCAGGGGTGAGCTGGGGTGTGTGGGGCTGCCTCAGGGAAGAGGGTGGGGGGTGAGGAGCTGCCGCAAGGGGGATGCCTCAGGGCAGGGCGGGGGAGGAGTTGCCGTGGGGGGGGGGGTGGCACCTCAGGGCGGGGGTGCGGGGTGGGGAGGGCGCCAGGTGGAAGTTTCGCCTAGGGCACGAAACATCCTTGCACCGGCCCTAGCTCCAGCTGGGGATCGGTGTGACCCAACCTGACACTGCTTGAGTCTAGTCCCATTTTCCATGCTATTCCAGCAGCAGGGTGCCCCTGTTCTGGCTCTGCACATCTAACAGATCATCCTTATGTCGGGATGATCCTTAAACAGACAATTATAGATAGCTTTAGGAACAGATTCCATCAGCAGTATGGTTTAATGTAGCCACACTGCATTGGAGAATCTGGTCCTTTAAGCTTAATGTAGTGCAATAGCATACACAATTCAAGGCTCACTTTTTCTTTTGTTTCATGTAAAAGAGCATCATATATTCTTTGTTTAATTGTTGGGTGAGTGTATAAGTTAAGATCTCACACAAGTATTAATTCCACAGTAGTGTATAATGTGACTTCCTGTACACTATTATTATTATTATTATTATTATTCTGCAACAGTGCAGACATGCCTCAAGTGACATTGGTGCCCATTCAGGTAGGTACAACTCACAGTAAAAGTGTCCCTGCCCTAAAGAGCTTATGCTCAGAACAGACAAGATATGGAAGAAAGGCAGTATTAACTCGACTCATGGTGGTGTCTATCCAATGAATTTGTTTTCCCAGCTCAATTGTTTAGTGACCAGCGTCCACACCATACAAATGATTGTCACATTAAGTAATAATAAGTATTCTCATTGACTAAGTCTGCAAACGTAGCAGGAAGGAATGATCTATGGAGGAAGTAATAGTCCTCACCCCTAGATGTGGCCCCAGCAATTCAGAGTTAAGGCATGTCCAGTACTGTAACCTTCTGATTATTGTCCATTATATTGAATTTACTGTTTCATTATGTTTTAGTGATCTTAAAATATAAACACTTGAAGAAGCTACTTGAAACTCCCTTCTTGGTATATATGTCTGCATGTTTTATCTTGTAACGTTGTTTCATAATTGTGATCATTATTATTCACATATTGCCAGCATAACCTACTAGGAGAAGAGCACAGGACTAGGAATGAGTAGATCTGGATTCTCTTCCTACCTGTACCGCTAACCTCACTCTGACTTTGGGCAAGTCACATTAACATCTCTGTGCCTCGGTTTCTTCCTTTCTTGTAAAATAGGATATGGTTCACAAGGGATATTGTGAGACATAATTTGTAAACCCTTTTTTCAGCCTTCGGATGGATTATATACATATCAGTGCCATACAGGAGAGAAACACAATTAGTTATTAATAAAAACACAGATTGGCTTAGGATAAACTGTATAGGTAAACAGTGTTATTCATGGAAAAGTGAGAATAAGCAATGGGATACTGTAAATAAGATGAGTATTATTTTTATAGCTCCCAAATACGCTATGAAAACATCACTGGACTTTTATACTTTGTCTTCCAAGCTAAAGTGGTCAATTTCCAAACATCTTGTTTATGTTAGTATGTGAAATATTTGTATATTAGTGTATTGTATTGATACTTTATCATGTCTGTCCCCAAAGTCACCATTTTAATTTGATGCCCACTGTCATGCAATGCAGCTTGACAGTGTCTGTTGTTTTATCCTAATTCTGTACAGTAGAGTGGGAGTAAACTAAAATGAATACCAATATTAGGAACATTTATTTATAATATATGTCCAGAAACACTGATACTAAATAGTAGAGTTCACCTAGATCATTAGGAGGCTTTGAAGCAGAATGCCCCTTTAATTTCAGGGAGTTAAACCCACATGGACTTCTGTGGGGAAACAGGGCTTATTTAAGATGTCTGAGATAGCAGCAAGCTAGCATCTTTGTAGTCTGACAGATGTAGGCTAGCAGCAGTATCAATGAAGACAGATACAGGTTGCAGTGCAGTAGGCAAGCAGCTTGAGGGACATTCAGCAGGGTTTTCAAGGGACAACATAGATTCTTCAATATTAGTAGCGATGATTCATTAAAGATAACAAAACCGAATCAAGCTATTGTGCCACATGTGGGCACCGGCATATTACATCTCTGGGGAAGTGTTATTAGAAATTACAAAAATACTGCAGAGTGGAGTGGGTTTGCTCTGCAAAAGAATATGAGAGTTTATTGACAATCTTGTTGTTTCTTGGGATATGGAATTCTGATGTAAGAGGAAAGTTGCAACACTTATCATCAAAAGGGCTTTGTGTCTATGAAAGTAATGCTAAGGCAGCTGCAGTAATTAGGGGGACATCATAATTTTGCTTGTAGGGTCATATCTTCTGCTGAAAATCTTTTGTCATAGGGTAAAGTTGGCCATTTCCACTGCCAAAAAGCCACTTTAAAAGATTGACAAGAGAGATTAAAGAGGATACAGAAATTTGGAAGTAGTTCTTTTAACCTTTTTGGCAACAGCGAGCTTCATGGTGGGGCTAGTTAGAGACCAAACATTCCTGGAATTGTTTGCCTTTTTGGCTCTTCCATTTAGGGATATCAATTAACAACAATTTCACTACTGCAGCAAAGCAGGAGAGGAGACAGTAAATAAGCAGCAAGTAAAGTTAAAAAACAGTAATGAGCCTTATGAATACAGGGGTGTTACAAGGCTTGAAAATGCATTTATTTTAGAGCTTAGCATGTCCTGGGAAAACATAACAACATTGTGGATGTATTGTCTTATTTTACATTGCAGAGATTCCATTTATTGGCCCTGGAGGCTGACAAGGAACCAACACCCGTGCCCAAATGTTTTTAGAACCTTGGCAACGGAAGGCATGTTCGTTATGCAGGAGAGCTGTAGTTCCAAGTATGCTTAAGGCACAGAAGAATAGCAGAGTTTTCACTTGTACGAAAAAACAGGTTAAGGAGCAGAATGACTGTCATAATGGAGTTATTAGTGTGAACAATCTTGATGAAGGATGGCACCTCTGTGACTGCACATCACCAGCGGAAATTACACTTTATGGTAAGCCTGTTTTGGTGACCTAAAAACTGTGCAGTGGTGATAACATCAGACTTGGGGAGATTCAAGAAAGGCATTCAGTTCCTGACAACTCCACAAAATAAGTCAATTAATAAACTAGTATTTTTGGTCTCTTTTGAACATAGTGCCTCTTCTACAAGTAGCATTTACTCTTTGGGGCTTGAAAGTGTGTGATTTCAGTTAGTCCCTGGTTGGAGCCTGATGGAAGAATCATAATGCAAAGATGCATACTGTACCAAGCAAGGTGTATGATAGCTTTGAAGAGTTATAATAGAGATTGCTTCAGCAGTTAAGAGAATTCATGTAAGATTACATGGTGCTAGACTTCCTGGGGTTTGACGTTGGAGAGGTAAGTCCAAGGTTGGTTACTGTTGCAAAATGTCAGTTGTTTTCCTGAAGAGAGCAATATTATACATGGATGTGAATGCACTGCTTTGTAAAGTCATTTTTGTAGTTCCTGTGTGGCTACACCTGCACTAAAGGTCACATTCCATGAAACTAAGGCCTGAAGAGTAGGCAGGTGGGCTTTGTTTTTAAATAGGGCCTTCTGTACAAACTGTATAAATGGAAAGTTTTGTGAATGATCTGTTGTTTTAGGAGAACTTTGAGGCAACTGGGATGATCCATTTACAGAATTTTGGTGATCAGAGAGATGTGGGCTAGGATCAAATTCTCTCTTTCACCCTATCAAGTAACTTTAAGCATAACAATTGTGATACGCGGTCTTAGTGATGCTTGGCTATCATGGTATAGTATGACGTGTTCAAGAGATGCTGCTGAATGCTTTTTCAAATTGCCATTGTTTTTAGGAAACATTTCAGAACAGTGAGGACCAGTGAAACAGATTGAACAAAATACATCAGGTCATTTGTATCTTTGCTGCAGAAAAGAATGATTTTGTGTACTGGAAGCTTGAACTGGTAACCACAGTAAATAAAGGATTTGGCTTTTTAAAGACAAATGCTTCCAGATGCCAAGATCATTTGGTCCATGTTACGACCCAGATGAGTTTGGAAGGATGCCAAAAAACTAAAAGCAGTTGATAAAACCAGAAAGGTAGTTAATCAAAAATTAGCCTGCTTCTGCAAATTTAAAGAAGCTGAGGTTGACAGAGAGATGGATCAAATGTTTTAGCATTTCCTACCAAAGGACAACCTGTATATCAGTGACGATCAAACCACAAGAGCTTATGAGCTTTGCTTTGGATGAGCCCCCAGAAGTTTGCAGGTTGGCCAGACCATAAAATGGGCATTGGGACTTCATTCTGAAAATCTAGTCCCACTTATATGACTGGGATTATTCACAGGCCTGAGGGTTTGCAGGACTGCCTCTTCATTTACATATTGGATTATATGGACACGTTGATCTACATCACTGGAAGAAGTGAATCAAACTTTATATTTTACTTAATATAGTTCCAGTGCTCAACCACACCCAGCCCAGAGGAACCATTAGAGGGAAATCTTTCTGAACCCCCTCAGCTGTGGGATAGAGCATGCTTAGTCACTGTGTAGGGACAGTGCTTGTGCAGTTTGGTCAGAACTAGGAGCTCTGAGAGGGTAAAGCAAGCTCAGTAAGGATGGTAGGGTGACCAGATGTCCCGATTTTATAGGGATAGTCCTGATTTTTGGGTCTTTTTCTTATATAGGTTCCTATTACCTCCCCACTCCTGTCCTGATATTTCACACTTGCTGTCTGGTCACCCTAAAGGATGGGATCTTCAGAGATATTGACTGTTAACCTCTAGCAGGTCTCTACTGAACATGTATGAACTATGTTTTTCAAAGAGTTATAACTTGGTGAAAGGCAGGCAGACTTTCACTGGGACTGGAAAAGGCACATCCCTGACCCAAAGGCCACCTCATTGCCAAATTTCAAATTGCTGCTCCAAAGCATGATGGGCAAAAGAATATATTTTTCCCTAGCCTTGTTCTTGAAAATGGAAATGGCTGATCCATTTTGTTATACTTTTCCTAAATAATTCAGGCTGAAGCAGACACTCGGCATGGAGAATTTCAGCCTGAAAAGTTGAAGTTTGGCAAAGTTCTAAACAAATGAAAATAGAGTCTTATATTGGAAGTGTTGGGCTACCCGCTCCTCTTATAATAGTGCTGATCAAGGGAACTCTATTATTATCTCTAATCAACAAACAAAAGGGGAATTCTTCAGATGTTTTTTGATCACATTAGGTTTTTTGATCACATGGTTGCTTGTAAGGGCAATTTCCAGTGACACCTTGATATTTTAAACAAACAAACAAAAAGATTCTATAATCTGTCTATATATACACAGATATAAATGAGAGAACACCTCCTTTTCTGAAGATGCAATGTGGCATACCCAATATTTGAAATAAATATTTAGATAGCTATAGATATTTTAAACATAAGATAATCTTAACTGCGAAAGTACTATGCAGAAGTATCAAAATTTTGCCCTAATTTCTTGTGTAATAATTTGAAGTATTATTTAGTAATAATAGTAATAATACTGGGGTTGCAAGTTCCTTTATACTGAGCTTCTAAGTGATTAATCCTGTCTGATTGTTGCAAGATTTAGCCTAAATTTTTTAAAATGATAAATGAAATGGAAAGATGCTGAAAACAATCCTTTTTGAGTAATATACTTCAAACCATTTTGTTCTTTTTCAAATGTGACAACACAGTTTGTACTAGGAAATTATCTTTCTTAGTATATTAAGATCCTATTCAATACAAAATGAATGAATTGAATTAAGTCAGATCATATTGATTATTTCCCATCCTCAGTTTGCAGATATTTTATTTGTATTTTTCCCTCTGGTTCAGCAGTATTTACATCTGCTCTAGAGCTGAGGTATCTGCTACTGAGATTTCTGGTAGCGTTGTTCTGCTACTCACATTCAGTAAAAATTCCTCTATTCATTAAATGGATCAAACTGCAAGGCTAAGTGTGCTATACCCTGCTGTGACTGAGACCAGGTCTTGAAAGTTGACTCTGGAATCTTGTTTCTTGGACTAAGGGAATCTGAGCATGTTGCAAAAGTTGTGATTGGTCTCCAGGGAGAGGTTGCTTCAGTAGAAAGCAGAGATGTGTGTAGATAAGAGGTCATAGTGTAGTGAGTGGGGAATGGTACCTGCTGTGAACAAACATGAAAATTTCCATGTATCACACTCTGGGCTGATACTGGGCTTTATTGGGAGGGATAAAGGCAGAGGAAGACAAAGCCGACAAGCTCACACTAGGTGACTGGGATAAAATAACATAACTATAACAAAAAAAGTCAGAACCAGGAGGTGACACACAATTAAAATCATGTTAGGCTGTGTCTCCTTGTCTTTGAGCCTTTAAAAAATAAAATTGCATTTCTTTATGGTGTCCGCTCTCTGTAGACCTCAGAAGCATTTCCTAGTAGTAGCTCCATATTTAGACAGTCTTCTCATCATTATTCATCTAAGTCATCAAAATTTAAAAAAGGATTAAAAACCCTGATGTGTTATAAATAAAATATGGAATGGAGGACAGTGATAGAATACAAGTACAGTATGTTTGAGGGAATACCCACCATTAGTCCCTCACAGAAGTATTTGGGGCACGTTCTCATATTGTTTTCTTATTGCTTACATTTTATATATTTAAAAAAAGAAAGTCAGTAAAGGCAGAATATGATCAGTAGCCACAGCTGAAATACAGGCAGAATATGACAAGCGTGTACACTCAACCTTCATTCAAAATTAATATGCAATGTATTTTCTCAGCTATAATTGTCCTGTACCTCAGCTTTCAATTGCTGTAAATTAATTCTGCTATAAGTATCCCTTTTTACCCATGTATTTGTAGCCTTGCTGTAACTGGAAGGTGTTACTTCCAGGGATGACATTGTGGTGTGACCACTAACATGGCACAGCATCTGGAGACAAGTGTATATATTTTTGAACAGTTTTCTTTGCCTCTCCCATTTTTATTGGTATGGCTTTTTCTATTCTGGGCATTTATCCCAGTTTGGGTTAATTTTTGTTTATCGCATACAGGATCCCAGATGATGTTTTGAGATGGGCACTTTATAAATTAATAAATAAATTCAGTATATGCTTCTTTTTAGTGGGTCACTTGGCACATCTGTTTTGAGAGGTAGCTAAATCTTCATGAGCTGCATAAGACGTCTGTAGTTACACAGCATTAGGGAAGAGTATCAGATTTTAAATATGTACGTGTTACTCATTAAAAAGTCATCATTTAGCGATAGTTATCATATTCTTGCATATCAGATACTGCAGGATGTTGCAATACTTAGAATACAAAATAATTACTGCATTGAAGATGCTAGGAGTGTAGTAGCCGGGGATAACTCCTGTCTGTTTAGTGCTGCCAATTATTGGTGTCTTCTCAGTACACTTTTACAATCCATTATCTACAGGAGTCCGATGGTATCTGAATATATTAATATACAAATTGTACATTACTGGAATCAGTGAAAATCATATTATATTGCAAGGGTTCTTCACAGAGATAACTGTGCAAAACATAGTCCAACACTCAGCATTTGTCTAGACTGCAGGCGAGGGTCTGAGATAGGCACACCAATGTTAGTTTAATCTAGCTAGCACAGGTAACAGTGGTGTATGTGGGACAGCGTGTGCTTCAGCACAGGTGAGCAACCCAAGTACAGACTCAGCCTCCCCAGTGGTCTTACGCTTGGGCAGCTAGCCCGTGCGGAAACACATGCCTTCACATCTACATTACTATTCTGTATCGACATACCCACACAGGCAACACCACTTAAGTCATTGGAGCTCCCTGGGTATAAATGAGAGCAGAGTTTGGCTCAGCAAATTTAGTACGGAAAACAGAAGAAATAATAAGTATGATTATTACAATAGTGCTAAGAGGTTCCAGTTGGTATTGGGCGCCTATTTTACGAGGCCTTGTGTAAACATAGAGTAGGAAGGCAGTCCACTTAATCCACAGTTTCCATTGTTATTGCTGCTGAGTTTGTTGTTGTTTGTGGCACCTCATAATTGTTGTTAGTTCTGAATGTTTCTCTTACCGGATATCTTTTTAGGCTTCTGTACTGTATTTTTTCAGTTGCCTGGTTCATATGTGGAGACTCTTCTAATTATGACTCTTGTTGTGAATTTTGATTGAAGCACTAATAGGGGAAGGAAAATGAGAAGTGGAGTACCGGTCTTTTTCCACACTAGACAAAAAAAGGTAGTCACTATCGATAGTAGCAACACCTTGCCTCTGCAGTGCCTCATGTCCACACATAAAATTCACTCTGGCATTGTACAGATTTTGGTACCACCAGAGAGAGAGCACAGTTTGGGAGCAAGTCTTCACCTGCTTCTGGTTGCACTGGGGCAACCAATCTTACTGCTCTGCTACTGTGGATGGAAAAACGCAGATATTCCAGCTACACTGGACCAGATACATCCCACAATGCTGTTCTCTACCTACTCTGTACCCCCTGCCATAAGGAAGTGTTTAGTTTCCTCCATCCTTCCATATATTTTCCCTTAAGTATGCAATGAAGACATGTGCCATGTTTTCCAATTGTGTTGCCTCTTTAAGCAACCCTCAGTGCAGCTCAGGGTTTGTTCAACTGGCCTTTGCTCTCCTTGGCACACCTTGAGAGCAGGTGAAACATCTACTGGGCTAGTACAGCTCTTTGGAGAGATCTTATGAAACTTGAACTAGACACACCGGGCACTCAGATGGGTGTGCAATAAAGTCCTAATTTATCCATTTCCAAAACACTCCTTCCCTGGAAAATATTGTGAGAAGTGTGGATGAAAATACTGTGTGTGGAAGTGGTGCAAACATATTATGGAAACCTGATTAGTGGTGTGGATGCACTTCATAGTTGCAAAAAAAATGCTTATGTGCACTGTCACACTTGCCTAGGTGAAAACAAGCAATAAGAGGCACAAAGAGCAAAGGAAGGGGTGTGAAAAAGCAGGTCCCAGAAAATAAACATATCTAAAGAAATCAAGGTGTAAAAAAGGGGGAGCAGGTATTTGGATTTACCCACTTACAGTACAATACTCTATTGACAACTTCATTTTCATGAGAATTTTTTTCTCTAATGCAAGCTGCTCTTGTGCGGAAAATGAATCAACAGCAGGAACACACTTGCTTTAAGAAGCTACTTGAAAATTAACCAAGATCGCCACTAGTGCAAGGGAGCATAGTACTTGGCTATATGGGCACTCAGAATAAGAAATGCCACAAAACTCTGGAGGAGAAAAGAGAGGACAACATGAGCAACACCAGAATTAGAATGGGTTCCCCTTTGAGTGGCATCATCTCCAATTTCCTTCCTAAGCACATCCGCACTTAGTTTCTGAGAAAGCAAGCAAGACACGTAGGCAAACTGCCAACCAGATGGTGCAACTAACTATGGAGGATACATTCAGAAGGGCAGTAAAACACAGATTAAAAAATCCTATACTTTGCATGTATGATGCAAAACAGGCCAACATTCACCAGGTTAAATGGTAAATGGTAATAGTAGCCCCTTCCTGCCTCTGCATGGATCAGTCTCATAATTTATTATTGCTTTCAGTTCTGCTGTACCATCCCTACTGTATACTGGAAGAACTACTTTATGTTCTATTTATGTATTTTATGGATGGGGTTTTCAAAGGTGCTCAGTGTTGGTCTGTGTTCTCACTGAAGTATATAGTAAATTGACTTTGAGAGCAGAGTTTGAGTCATGCTGAGCACTTTTGAAGATTCTATCCTATTGTATAGAATGAACAAAAGAAAATAATAGTTCTTATTCCGGTTCCCATATAGTCAATGAGTGGAGAGGCCACAACTGGAGTTAAGGGGCAGTCTAAGGAGTGATATGCCTTTTTATATTTCACTCACTGCCATGTCATTTTCAGTTTATTATGTATACTGTATGGTGTTTACATTTCCACTAAGTTTTATATTTACAGATGAATTTTAGCTTTATTTTGTGCTTGTTCGCTCTCTTCCTTGCCTCCCTACTCCCCCCAGCTAGGGAGTACATTTAACACATAAAAGTTTTCACATTTTACAAAGTAGCTGTAGATATCTATAGATTTTTATACCACTATTAGTTTTTGGCTTTGTTGTTGGCTATTTTAATATAATTGCTCTATTGGCTTATCAGTTGTACAGTTGGATCATTGTGTATTTGGTAGCAATGATATGGCTCAATTACCGTTAAAATGTCAATGGGTAACTACAGATACAGCCCAAACTTGACTAATCTGCTAGCTGTTGGTGAGTGGGAACTGTTCCCTGGCTAATGTCTTGGACTAAGTAATCCAGTCCTGCAGTATTTAAACGTTCTGTGATAGGTTGGGTTTTTCTCTGGTGTCATGCTCAGGCAGTTTCAGCCTTTCTTTCCCTTCCTCACTTGGAACTTTACTCTAGCCTTTCTGGGTTTGCTGCTGTGGGGGTCTCCTACCTAAGGAGATCTTCAGTCTCTCAGTTCCTTTATGAAGGTCTGATTTGTATATTTGTATACCTTCCACCCCTGCCCAACATGATCAGCTCGTCCTGGGTCTGGTAAATCCTGTTTGCTGCCCCTTCCAGGGACAAGATCTTTTTAAGCTTACTTCTTCCAGCTGGAGCAGGCCCTGCAGATGTGCCTATTTGGTATCAAATGAGCTCAGCGGAGCACATTAGCCTTTTCCTCAATGCTACATACCCCATCACATGCCCTCCTCTCCCAAAAAATGGTCAGGTCATTTTATGCAGGTTTGAGTCGATCATAGTGTTCAACCAACATAAGAGAGTAATCAATGAAAAGGGACTGCCCAGCAGGTAGTGATCTGAGAGAATCTATAGCCCACTTCCTCAGTAATCAAATAAACTTTTTTCCCTCAGAGACAATTTTCTACTTAAATACAGAACTGGATGCTCCTCACCTGTACAGTCCTGTGAAAACACAGTGCCCAGGCTGACATCCAAGCGTCCATCTGTAATATAGAGAAAAGTTGGGATTAAAAAGGATGGGCGCCTGACAAAGGCATGTCCTCTCGGTGTTTCTGCCTTTCATAAGGTCTATTAGGGGAGTCATGATTGAAATGAGGTTAGGGATAAATATGCAGTAATATCTGGCCAGGCCCAGGAAGTGCCTCACTTGCCTTTTTGTCTGGGGGACTGGGCACATGGTTAGCAGCTTCTTGTAATGATGCTGCCTTCATATATTGTAGGTGATCTTCCCACATGGAGTGACAGGTAGTGATATCGTCCAGGTCAGCACTGGCATATTGATAATGGGGGCTGAGGACATTTATTCATGAGTTGTTAAAAGGTTGACATGGCCCTATGTAGTTTGAATGGCATAGTCTTGACATGAAAGTTTCTAAAGAGCTTGAAAAGGTGGTCTTCTCTCATGAGGAGGGGGATAAGGGAACCTGCCAGTATCCCTCGGTGAGAGTGATAGTACTAAAAAAATCCCTCGGTGAGAGTGATGGTACAAGCTAAATATGAGTCAACAGTGTGATGCTGTTGCAAAAAAAGCAAACATGATTCTGGGATGCATTAACAGTGTGTTGTAAGCAAGGCACGAGAAGTCATTCTTCCGCTCTACTCTGCGCTGGTTAGGCCTCAACTGGAATATTGTGTCCAAGTCTGGGCACCGCATTTCAAGAAAGATGTGGAGAAATTGGAGAGGGTCCAGAGAAAAGCAACAAGAATGATTAAAGGTATAGAGAACATGACCTACGAAGGAAGGCTGAAAGAATTGGGTTTGTTTAGTTTGGAAAAGAGAAGACTGAGAGGGGACATGATAGCAGTTTTCAGGTATCTGAAAGGGTGTCATAAAGAGGAGGGAGAAAACTTGTTCATCTTAGCCTCTAAGGATAGAACAAGAAGCAATGGGCTTAAACTGCAGCAAGGGAGGTTTAGGTTGGACATTAGGGAAAAGTTCCTAACTGTCAGGGTGGTTAAACATTGGAATAAACTGCCTAGGGTTGTGGAATCGCCATCTCTGGAGATATTTAAGAGTAGGTTAGATAAATGTCTGTCAGGGATGGTCTAGACAGTATTTGGTCCTGCCATGAGGGCAGGGGACTGGACGCAATGACCTCTCGAGGTCCCTTCCAGCCCTACAATCTATGAATAAGGTATCTTGCAGCTCTCAAAGCCTCTAATAGCTTGTCTACCCACAGCAAAAACAGGTCCTTTTGTGAATAAGGTCTTTTAGTAAATCTTTCTGTTGGGCTATCATCTCTCTTAATAGCTATTGTACCTATGATGCTTGAACCTGCTGGTGTGTAGTCCATTATTGCAGTAGCTGCTGCTTGCCAAGTTCTGTTGGTTAGCCTGCTGTTGCTTCATCTGATCTCCAAACACTTATATCAGTCCTCTGGCTCCATCTCTGGCCCTGGGTTTCTATTCTCTATGTGGTGGGTTTTTTTAGACCCTTGTATTAGGTGTGTGTGTGGTGGGGAGGGGGTGCCTGCATTTTCCACCATTTTGTCATAGGCTGGACCTTTCTCTGGGGTCATGCTCAAGCAGTTTCATAGTCTCTTCCTCTTCCAAAGTCCTTTCCCTGCTTGAAAACTTTACTCCAGGTTCTCTGCCCTTAATCTCCAACTTAAGGGGATGTTCAGTTGCTGAGTTCCCTTATGAAGGTCTGATCTGTGTATGGTGGTTCAGCATGGCTGGACTCCAGGTTGGAGTTTACCTTCAACCCCTACGCCACAGTGATCAGCTTGTCCAGATGGAGAACAGTCCATGTGGGTGGTGGAGGCTTGTCTGCTGTTTCCCTCTAGGCTGTTATGTAGCAAGAGTCAGCTACTTCTCGAGGCACAGCAGCTTTCCTCCTACTTGCTGCCCCTTCCTGTGACAACCTCTCCTTGATAAGCTTGCTTCATCCAGCTGGAGCAGGTTCTGCGGCAGTGCCTATTCGGTACATGTTGAGCCCTGAAGAGCTCATAACCAGTCTCCTGATGGAGATGGGGGTATGCCCCATCACACCTGCATTTTAAAAAAAGTTTCCAACCTTTATGGTTGTGAATAGCTTCCAAATGGAAGCCTGCTATGAACCGTGCTATATCATTTTCCTGAGCCTTCAGAAAACACCAGTACAATAGTTGTTCCTCATAGCTTTGTCAATCCTTTGCATATTGTAATTGACAAAATTAAATTTTTGACAGCAAATACAGTTGAAGAAACTGAAAACAGAAATAGATCAGTGAATTAATTCTCAAAGTTATTACTGTGATTTTTGTGATTTTCTAAGTTCTAAAGATAGTTTCAATTCTTTACTTTTGTTGGGCACAGATTTCTTCTTGAATGAGCCTGGATATTTCAAAATATGGTTCTGACCTGAAAAGGGACTTTGAATGTGGAAACCCATATCACAGTTTTTTCTTATTTCCAAATCAATTTTACTCCGTCTGCAAGTAAAAAGTTGTTTTTCTTTCAAATTGTCAGTGCCTCAAATTCAATCTCAAATCTGAAAGTCAAGCTGAGGTCTTATTCTTCCCTTCTCACACATGAGTTAAAAAGATTCTGCAGGCCAAATGAGGACAACATTTGTTTCTATACATCCTTGTTGTCTTTAGATTATGTTCTTAGCAACACTTGACTAAATTTATTGACCTTCAGAAAGTTTAAAGAGGTATCTCTGAAGACGTTATCAAAGATGTTGGGGTTACACAAATACAACCACTGTAAAATTTGGCCTGTAGATGCTGTAAACCTAGTGAAGATATGTAAAAGGATAGAGCATAGGCTGAATGTCAGAGTCTGCTTCTGCCATTGAGAGAAAACATCCTTCTTGCTTGCAGGCTGATGGAAAACTGAAAATTGAAACTCCGTGAGGTGCAGGGAAGCTGGAACCCCCCAAATCCATTTTTATTAAGTTAATTTTGGGATCAATCTGGCCTTTAAGTATTAAAATAGAACTAGTCAGTGCTTGAATGAGCCTATTTTAGTTACATTAATATACATAATTTAGGGCACGTTTCCAAATACAGTAGATTGAGAAAACATTGATTTCAATTTAATCTGTCAGTCTAGCTAGTCAAAAGTCACTGGTTCACAATTAGCCATAGAATAGATTCCATTGAGCAACCTAGAATTAACCTGTCTATATGCTATCCTTCTGATTCCCACCTCATCCTCCTTCACTTAGCCCTCAGGGCCCTTCTTTAATCCCCATTCTACTTTCCCAGCTCACCATTATTTTCTTCCCTCTCTGCCTCATTTGATCCCCTGCCTAAAGGAGGAATCCATAGAAGACCTTCTTGATTTCTACTCCTAGTCCAGCATCCTGGTGATGGCATGTCCCAATAGGCTTTGTACTTGTCAGTCACTGAAAGAGACAAGTGCCTTCAGCAACAATTAGAGTCAGTAATGCTCCAGCTAGTAGCACCACGGACTCTTGCCTCCAGCTTTATTGGAAGAGACAAAGACTATTGGGCTATAATGTTTTAGCCATGGGGTCTCGGGAAAGAAATAGTTGGCAACTCATTTGTGGACAAAATAGCAGATTCTGATGCAGGAAGTAGGTGTGTGTGTGTGTGGGGGGGGTCAGATTGCTGCTTCTGCTCTGCACTTTGCATAATCATTTATACTAGTGCCAAGCACTTTCCTGATTTCATGGCATTTTACACAAGGTGCAGAGCAAAGGAGAATCTCGCCTGTGATTTCTAGATAGATTAACTGAGCAGAAATCACAAGGGAACACATGGTTTTGAAGCTCTGATTGCACTCAGTAGAATTATCCACGATGAAAGAAAATAAAGAATATTATGGCTGCCCCATTATGTATTGTGTTCATTAGTGTGCCTTTAGGCTCATTCAAATACTGACATGGCCTGACCCTGCACACAAGTAATTCCACTGACTATGATGGGACTACTCAGATGCCTAAAATTAAGCACTTGCTTAAAGTCTTTGATGGATCAGGGTCTTAGTTTGCAGCCATACCTCTTAGGACTGTGATCCCAAGATTGGGATGGTAAGAAACAGGGTCATACCAGGCCTGTACTTAGATGGAATTCCAAAATAGTGCCCT
>NC_052638.1:23834069-23879069 GCF_016161935.1 Mauremys reevesii | reverse complement strand
AATGTATGCTTGCTTCAATAAAATCATAGTTGGAGCACTATTTTTCTCCTATAAAATGCCCACAATGGTTAAAGCATTTAGACATGTTCCCTTTATATTTCCTTTTCTATAAAGTGTCCATTCTTGTTTTGTCCAGCCCATATTAAGTTAACCTGAAAAAGGTTCAGTCCCTTTGTTTCAATGATTTGTGATGTGATGTTGCTGCTCATATTTCACTTAGTGTTGTTTAAATTGCCAATCACAGATCTTGCATTCTATCTGCTGTCAGCTTGGTTTGGATTATCACCTTGGATGTGGGGTTCAATGTTTTCACTATGTGGTGAGTACTTCCACATTCCACTTGGCAAAATCACATTATTCTAATGAGAATGCAAATGAAAGAAAAGCTGTGTGAAATGGCTATAGATGAGCTGCTTGTCAAAAATGTTTTACTTTAGGGAAAAAAGAGAGCTTGCTCAACAGGGTAATGCACTGCATGTTCTAGATGGACTTCTCTTTAGAGCTGTGGCACATGGCCAAATGTGAAGGCAGCACATCTTCATTGTGCTGGTTCTTATTCATGGTGTTTAAACAACTCATGCAGGTTTTGACAGCTTTTTAATGTTTACATAAACCACTTTATTGAAGTAAAATCTGCTCAATAGAAAATATTATAAGTGTTGGGTCAAGAAGAAAATATTTTTATTTTTAAGTAGATCATATGCATTTTGACTTCTCAGCAAAGCACAGACAGGTGTGTGTGTGTGTGGGTGTGAGGATTAAACTTCCTGTCTTGTAAAATTTGAATACAAATATAACAAAAAGCCTTTATTGTCTCATATGGTGGATGTAGGAAGTCAGCTGAACACTTGCCCTGTTATGTAGAATTGAATGTGTGCAGAAAGATCATGACTGGAAGATGAAATTACCCTCACTGAAGAGTACTAGAGAACTGTACAAAGATAACCTTTAATTAGGTTTAAATATGATATGCATTCACATGCTGCCTTTGGCTTTTATTGATTCTTTATAATGGGTTAAAAGTATAAAATGACATCTCAAATCACCTTAGGCTGGTCTTTATGACTTCCTGAGGTCTTATTGTTAATATTCTTACTGCTATTTACCTCTATCAGCAATGAACAGACTAACAAGACTCTGTGCTGATCCCTCAATACAATGGTCCCTCAATACAATTTCCATGCAATTTTTGTCTGAAACTGGGTTTTTCTTTGTGGACTAAAATGATTCAAGGCCCTCTGGGCGTACAGTGTCTGTCAGATGTGTAACAAGGTAAATACAAAAATAAGGCTGTATGTGAACCAAAATAACATAACAGGTTCATATTAAATGGAAGTACAAAATGTGCTGCCAGGAACTACTGATTGAAGTCAATAAATCTGGCATTATTATATTGCTAATATTTACAGGTCAGATTTTCAGAATTGCTCTGGACCCACAACTGGACTTTCAGAAGAATTCAGCTCCCACTTAGGCACCAAACTAAGGGCCACATTTTAAAAAGAATTCAGCATTTTTGGTGCATAAGCATCACAGTGCAAGCAGCTGTGCATTTTTGCAGATATTGCCTTTACGGGTGCCTAAATAGAAGGCTTTTGAAATTCTGGCCCTGACGGTGGGAGCTGAGTACTTGAAAATCTGGCCCTGAGGTCCTTTGAAAGTCTTGACATTGTAAATTTCTGTATTTTTGACCAATAGAGGATTTAATTTAAAATTTTAAGACTGTAATTTGCTATGCACAGTACTAGCTTGCAACACATTTTTTAAAGATGTTATCTTTATAGAATTGACTTATTTGGAAACTTAACATAAGCTTCCAAGCCTACAGAAAATATGGTGAAATGTTTCGGTTTAAAATAAAAAATCTAGTCATTTACTGTGAATCTATTTAACCAGACTACCTTAAAATAAGTTATGATGTTATTTTAGATAAGAACCCTTAATCCTAGACACTGGGATCTAGCTAAACAAACACTAATATGAGGACATTTTCAAAGTGTTGATGAGGGCTTCAGCTATAGAGTTCCCACATGACCTGCCTACCCCTTTGCAAATGTCTTGGTTACATAGTGGCAGGAAAAACATACCATTGCTAATGAATAAGATATGACTGTTCTTTGATATAATCTGCACACACAACTTCTACTAAAGTCAACAGACTTTCTGCATGTGGCAGAGATTTGGGATGTTACCTTTTACTTGTGGTTAGCTGTTGGCTAGCTTTGCTGATCGTAATATTGAAAACCAGCTTTTAAGAAGTCCCCCTCTCTGATGCATCTTTAAATCTTGAGTTTATCAGCATAATTAGCGGCTTCCTTAAATGCATTGCTGTTCTGCATATTTCAAAGGTAGCGTAGCTCTAACTCAATCCACACAATATCATCTTAGGCTGTCTGTTGTAAAGGCAGCTCTTGCTCTGTTGCTACACAGAAAAGTGTTAAAAACTGAGTTAGCAGACTTTAGCACAGGTGAATGCAGGTGTGATCAAGAGTTACCTGCTTCTGCCAAAATGGAGCATGATCACACGCTTTCTCTCTGGTAGCTTTGTTTTTTGGAAAATGGCTCCAAGTTTCACAGGTTAAAAGGCCCAGTGAGACTTTCAGGAAAGTCACCAGATAATTTTACAGAGACAGAAGAGAAGTAGGAAAGTAAGAAAAGGGTCAGGTTGGAGGTTTTAGCAGCTACATAGGAGGCAAGAGTTGTTAGGATTTTAGAGGCCCTTGTGCAGAACTCCATCCTACCTCCACTCTTGCCACCTGATACTCTTGTGTGCTCATCCCCTGTGGGATATGAGTAACTAGTTCTCAGTTTAAGGATGGCAGTTCCTTGTATTCTGTGTAGAAAAATCAGGCCACAGGAATACAATGTGGAGGGGGAGTTCTGTCAGAGGATGGGAAAAGAGGATCCTTTGTTGCAGGTTGGAAGAGGGGTTCTTCAGTTTGGCTGGAGAGCAGAGAGAGGAAAGCGGGTTTCTTAAGAGAGAAGGATATGTGTGGGGGAGGATATGGAGGAAAGGGGGAGTCATTTCTCTATTGGTGGCCTACTCCTTTTCTCGGGTGCTGTTTGCTGTATCTGCTGCTGGAGTGAGAGGCACAGAGCTCCTGTGGACAGTCGAGTAGAAAAAGTTGCTGAGAAGAGAGCAGAAACCCTGGGGGTTTGTCAAATCATAATTTTGCTTTAATGTGTGTTAACTAACATGGTTGAAAACTGTAGTGTAGACAAGGAGAATAATCATTTTACTTGTTTGTGGTGAACACTAGAGTTTACCAGGCAGTGTTGGAGCAGAGAGAGTGATAAATAGAACTGAGGGAAGATGAAAGAGAAACAAAGGTAAGGGGGAAGAGGAGGAACTGGGGAGAAATGGAGGGAAGAGAGAGTAAGAGGGAGAGAAACTAGAGAGAAAAAAATTTCAGAGAGGGGAACAGGTAAAATAGAGAGACAGTGAGCGGGAGAGAGAATTATAGAAGCAAAAGGTAGATATAGATCACTTTAAAGGCTTCAGTAGATCTTTCTCTTGAGAGAGCAGACACCTTTGGTTTGGTTTAGAAGATTCAGACAACTCGGTATTACAGAGAATGTCTGAATACTTACTCTGCTGGTTTGCATGGGAAGTGAGGATGTGGTCAACTTCTTTGAAAGCTGGGTGCCAGAACTAGGTCAATGGTACAGCATGAATACAGCACACTTTCCTGCACCCCCATAAGCAGAGTGCAGAAGGGATCACAGAAAGAACTCTGCTTATCAGATGACAAGGCTAAGGGTTGGGCAGAGTTTACTTGAAATTTGGGAGGCTTGACCTCCTAGGAACTGATCCTTTTAGTCAATGGAAAATTCCCATTGACTTCAAAGGGCTTTGGATAAGGCTTTGCTTCTCTCACATATTCTCCCATTTTCTTCCCTCAGAGCTTTCCACTCTTATCCCACACAGGCACAATAAAATAACACACAGATTTTCAGGATCATAATTCTCTCCCACCTCTGTCCTGCAAATGCCATTTGCTGTAATAGATCCTTTTCTTCCTTGCCTCACAAATCCTTGATCAGATGCTGGCTATGCTCCTTGCCTCCCTCGTCGCTCTGTGTCTATCCTCTCAGGTTCTTGCTGTGCCTCGCTGAGCAGCGAATATGGGAACCAGAGGTAGTAGAGGCATGAGGCAAAATTGAAAAGAAAAAAGCTTATGCCTCACCTGCAGTTATATGGTGAGTAACACTGGGGAGGGCTTTAAGTTCTCTAAAATAAAGAGCAGCATCACTGTTATAAGACAGTCACTAGAGAGTTAATTAAAAAAAAAGCTGAGATTCTCAGGTAATTAGGTGATTTCTGAAGCTGGGCCTTCAAGAGAAACATCAAACTTTGTGAGACTTGTGATAAAATCATGGGAGTTGGCAGAGGTACCTGTCAGATCATTTAATTTTCAAGGACCTGAATGTACTTTATTACCCTGACTTAGGGCTTGTGTAAGAGGTTCTTTTGTCTGCACTGGAGGGGTGTAAATTTTAGTCCTCACTAGCATATTGTGCACTAACCGTTCTGTGTGGACCCTTCTGGCACACACTACAAGTTCCGTAGTGTGTGTTAATGTAGTTCTGTGTGAAACAGTACTTGTCAGTGCACACTCAGGATCTCCTAGTATGTGCCAGCAGGGTCTACATGGATCTGTTAGTGTGCAACATGCTAGTATGAACT
This sequence comes from Mauremys reevesii, assembly GCF_016161935.1. Classification (NCBI taxonomy): domain Eukaryota; kingdom Metazoa; phylum Chordata; order Testudines; family Geoemydidae; genus Mauremys; species Mauremys reevesii. Next base: position 23,874,382 of record NC_052638.1, on the reverse strand, counting down.
AAAATTTACACCCCTCTAATACACTGTGTACACAAGCCTGTTGGTCATTCAGGCCATAAAGTGAGAACTAATGATATTGAGGAAGTCATTGAGGGGGCTGAGTATGAGGCCTTGATTCTGTGAAACAGACATGAATAAAGGATGGCAAGTTTTATGTTTTCTGGAGAATACCCTCAGCTGAAATGGTGTTGATAACAGTTAAAATGCCTTCACTGAAAAATGAAGAGGAAGATGAACAGATTATAAAAAATATTACAGTGACAAAGGACTACAGACATGATTCTGACACACTCGCGCGTGCGCACACACACACACTCTCTCTCTCTGTATGGTACCTCAGATTGCCTTCCTCTTCCATCCATATTCTGTCTCAAATTCTTTTTTAAATAAAAAACATAATTTTTCTTTTATCTTAAGCTACGGTATCCTCTGTGCTTCCTTCTCCTCTCAGTCCCTCTGACATAGTCACCAGTCCAGCCCCAGGCTTGCTCTCTGCCTCTCCCAACTGGCTTTGCGAGCTTCTTTGTGAGACTCTACTTGACAAGTAAACAGTTGGCTGCAGCCCTAATTACAGATGGTGTTGTTACTCTAACATATTCCTCCAGTAAGAGGGAAATGCCTTGCTCTCAAGATTAGACTTATCAAATGGATACAGAATGTCTGACATAGTCCCAACATGATAAATAGATAGACAGACAGTAACGTACAAATGTTAACTTTTTTCTTTTTGAGAAAAATCCAGGACTGCAAAATATCTTGTTGGTTTGTCACTATCTTGTCAGCTTTGTTGCATTTTAATACAAAATGGAAAGTGAAAAGGAAAGAGCTTTCCTTGCTGTTTATATTTCTTTGGTGGTTAAACTACCTATGCTTTTTTATGTATTTCTCCATAAATCTTGCTCAGTAACTCTATCTATAGAGTAAAGGAAAACAAAACAAAAAACCCAAGATAACAATGATTCCCAGGGAAGAGATTCTTAAATTTAAAGGCTAAACTGAAATTTAAAATGATTTTTCTAGATTTCCGACCTAGATTCCCTTTCTTCCTCTCAATGCATTTGTCCTTTTAAAGGAACCAATATGTTTGTATAACTGATGTGAAACAAGCTTGACTCCAAAAAGATTTAACTTAATATCTGGCTAAGCATTCAGAGGGTAGTCCATCTGTAGAATGTACATTAAGGACCCTGGCTGGAGCGCAGCTAGTCATGTATGATATCAGGCACACAAATGTGACGTGATGCCCATATACTCTTGAGTATAATTCAAAGTGCCATGCAGCTCTATGGGTAGAGAAGCTATAAACACAGTTGTCACAAATGAGAAAGAGTACAGGGTTATATTCAGACTGAAGAATGAAGAAGCATTAGAACCAGTCATCAAGTCTTAATGAATGTGTTAATTAGGATATTACAGAATTTATAGCTAAAATATAGTCTCTGTTCAACAACCTTGTGGCAAACACTTAATTAACTGTTTCTTCACCAAAAACAAATACAGACTCAAAAATGAAAACACTGCAAGGAAATCTTAGTAAATATACAATATATAAATAAAACCAGAATGACACTACATGTTTTCATAGTGGGTCTTTTTCTTATTTTTCTTCTCTCTAAGCAGACCTGCACAGAACATGTGATTATCTGCAGTTTATAGGAATAAGTACACGTTTGATCTACATAATCATCAATCTTTCTTTATGTAAAAATGATTAGTAAATAGGGTTCTTAAGCAACTGTTTAGTTTACACATTGGCATCATAGATTAACTTATTTCTAAAACACTTGATTTTATCACTCTGCTTAATGATTTGTCACATGATTTATTGGGTAATATGATGAATCACATTAGATTTATTGTTTATCCTATAAATAGTGCAACAAATCATTATAACCCAGGAGTTTCACAAGAAAGTCCACCTATGTTGTCTTCATGTACAACAGGCTACTGTTTTATAGTAATTTGATGGCTCTCCTCTCTGTTTCTAGTTTTATTATATCAGGCTAGTAAGACTCTGTTTAAATTAAATGGTTTTACAAAATAATGGTGGAGTCATAATCTTATACATCAGCCATATTTATTTTATACCAAAAAATAAAGTCTAATGTCTGATGGATGATATGTGTGTGAATTTATTCGTGATAATAAATGCAATATTCTTTGTTAGAAAGGCATTAGATGTAATGGCAGTTTTTCATATAACAGCATGTCAGTTATGTTTTTCTTGCCTTAGTTTTATGTTGCAGTTGACAAAAAAATGTTGCACTGATCTTAGTAATTTGTGGGGTTTTGAACCCATACTACACATGCATTCAGAGACTTAACTTTAAAGCTAATCTGGTAGTTAGTGAATGTAATATGATGTTATTTGGCACTCAGGTATAGGGAGTGGTTATTTTTTTTTCCAAGATGTAGTGGCTCTTCTTGTGGAAATAGCAAAGTGTGGCCCAATGATTAGGGCATGAGGGACAGGAAGTAGAAGTGGTATTGCTGAAAAATTGCCTGATGTCGTTGCTGGTATGGGAAATACATGACTGTGGATAAGTAATTTTATTATATTCTGCAAGACTAACCCTGTGTCTTATACTATTGTAAGCTGTGTATTTTGGACCATTCCATTAAGATAATGTAACATTATTTTTTATTGGTTCACAATAGCTTTCATACCTTGACTGTTGGGTTTTATTTTAATCAAGCAGAGGGGGGAAGCACTCAGTTGGATAAAAGGGAAGTTGGATAAGAGGGGGGAAGCACTCAGTTGTTTTTTTTTGTCAGCACTGCTAAACAAGTCTATGAGTCCCCTTGACCTGAGATGCCCCAGCAGTGTTGGTACGAAGTGATACCACTTCTCAGAATAGCGGCTATAGCATTTAATAGATTTGCCCAACAGCAGAGCCTAAAGGTATTACTATTTGCATCACTGTAGCACCTAGAAGCCCTAGTATGGATCAGGACCCCATGGTGGTAGGTGTTGTACAAACTGTGCTTTCATCCACCCTTACGTTTTGGCCATCCGTTTGTCCAAATACCCCTTTCTCCCTTCGTTCCCTTCACTCACTACTATTCCTTTACAGTGGCCATCACTATTACATTCACTGGGCTTTATTTTCAAACTTGTTCTCTTCACCCACTCAGATGCAAAATTCAGTCCTTAAAAGCCTAAAAGCTGATTTGTCAAATGTAGGATTTGAACAGCCAGATGTGAAAATTAGCCTCAACTCAATCAAAATCCTAAGCATCAGAACAACTTTAATGTAAAATGGCTTTGCTGCATGCCAGTTGGTTGCAAGACTAACTGGAGTCCTCAGCTCTATCCAGGCAGGTTGTTGTGCATGGCTGGGTGATAGGGAAGAATTTGTGGTCCCTCCCTACCCCATAGAGTTTTGCCTAAAAGAGTACATCTACCCTTTCTGTTGACCGACTGGGCATACCCCTGACATGCCCATAATTTCTCCTCTCATGTTTTCAAATGAAGAGCTATACAGAGATCTGCTCCACAGGACACAGGAGGTGTGAGATTCCTTCTCATTGCCTTCATACACAGGTAATGCGACACTGTTGTTTTAAGGCCTGTATAAAGGGGCCCAGGACTTGGCCCAGCTTTCTCTATAAGTTCAATTTCCTCCAGTTAACCAGTCTTGGGAAACTTGAATAGAAACTTCATATTAAAATAAAGGGCTAAAAATATTAGATAAACCTTTCCTTTGTTATTCCAATCTGGTAATCCTCAAAACCATCCAGTTTCTTCCTTATACCTTGTTGATAGTTGAAGGAAAGAGAATGAGGGACAGGCAGTGTGAGACTGAGGAAGCAAAGCCACCCAGGACAGGAGAGAAGCAAGACTTTTAAAGTCAGGGCTGGAGGAATAAATAGAGATATTTTTGGTCTAAGTTATGGAAATCTTAGGTGTGCTGAGGGTCAAATGGAAAGTGTGCTGGAGATTAAAACTACCTGGAGTTGACATTTTGATGTGTCTGAATTTATTAAAGAATAAAATCTTTGGGCAGGCAGGAAGTAATAGGAGGTTAGTGAAATTCAACAAGGGCTCTCAGACAGACATAGTTAATCCATTAGGAAAATCCTAATGACAGAACCCAATAAAGAAATGGTAAGAGATGGGGAGAGAGACTTAATCCCATCTCTTCCTCTCCCCTTCCCTGTCCCACAAAGACATTGAGTTAGTGTTTTTTCTGGAAGGCCCTCTCCAGTGCCTCCTGTTGGGAGTGGCTGAGATTGGTGTTGTAGTACTGCCATTTCCAGCAAAGTCCTCTTCAGAGTCAGTACCCACAGGCATATCCACGTGTGCAATCCTTGTCCTTGATGTCCTAAAGGTCAACACCAGCTCCTCCTTGGAAAAGCTCCCCATCTTCTCTGGTGGCAGAGACAATAAAGCTATGGCTCTTTCAGGGGCCTCCAGTCCTCCTACTTCAGCTTCTCCTCTTCAGTCCCACAAGCCCAATGTAGTTCTATACAAACATTCTCACTCACCTTGAGGGAGTCTCCTGTGAACATTTTCTCATAGCCATGTGCATAATCATCTGAACTTGGGGACAGGTCCTTAGAAGCAAACAAGAGGCGGAGAAATCTGGGGAAAAGGAAAGTGTCTGCAGAAAGAGTGAAGGGATTGGTGTTGAAATCATAGAAAGAGAAATTGGCACTGGAACTAAAAAGGAGAAAGAGATTACATATAAATGCTGAAATAAAGACTCTTGTCAAACAAGGCTAAAGGCCATTGCATTAAAGGATTAAATCATGGGGAATTCATCTTGCTAAAGAAAGTGTGTAAATTTGTGACATTTTTTAACATCACTATGTAAACAAATCTCTTTAGAAAAATCATTGTTATTGCTTTGAGTAATTTTCCTGTACCCCCTCTATTTCCTTCAGACTATAACGTCATTAAAAGTTCTAGGGTATGTAACTGGTCTCACTCTCCTGTGGCTGAAGCAAGGCTTTTGTAGGGACTTCACTTAGTTTATGTCCTGTACAATTCTGTTACTTTTGTACAAAATGTTATCTACAAATACCATAATTATGTTTTCTGCTGCTCTCATAGTATTTGTTCATCTTCGTTGTGCAGTTTCAACCTTTATAATGGCACCAATTGATACCATAAAAATATAGTTTACTGTGCCACTGATTTTTAGCGACCTACTTATCAGTCAGTTCAGTTTAAGCTATCTTCCCTATTAACCTGCACTCATTTCTAAAGCATGTTTATTTTGTTAATTTTTTCGACAAGCACCTTCTTACCATGTGAAGTTTTCCACTTTTAAGTTCATGATTTTGTGACCACTGTTTTACATTTCACACTAAACAGCACATCTCCGCAGCTATGGCTGTAAGCAAAACATACCTTATTCCAGTCTTTACTCTAACCAGTGCAACAGGCAATCAAGACATCAAAAAGGCAACAGGCTACAACTTTATAAACACCAAAATAAACATATGCATTAAAGTTGGTACCCAGCAATATATGTTCTATAAAGGGGGTTTCCAACTCATTCTTTTCCATTTTAATTGTGGTATGTAGGCCAGGACATAAATTTATGACTATACACTACCCTTCATTCACAGAAGATCTCATTCTGATGATGTCAACAGGAAATCTGTACAAATATCTAGGGTAGAATATGGTCTTCAAGCAATGGCTACATATTTAGTAGTGTCATTATTACTAAGTACATTTTAGTTAGCATCATTACTAATTATTTGTTCACTACTTTATTGACACATTCACATCACTCCATGGGGAAAATATATAAATTTTAAGATCACCATTATTTCTACCCTGTAGTTCTCTTTGTTCCCTATTGTCCTTGGAATTTCCCTATCAACTTTTGACATCAATCAACAAATTAACCCTGGTTTTAACTACTAAATCATCCTCTTCCAGATGAATGACCAGACCCTTTGGCTGACCTGGACAAAAGTCCAGAGAACAGAGGATGTAGCAAATCTGAGCCCTCCAGCCTTCCCTTCATTCTGTCATAGAACAACCTTCGTTTTCACAGCCCTAAAGCCTAGCTGAAAATTCTGAATTCTTTTCTCTGCCCACTGTGGACACAAATCTCAGGTATTCATGGGCAAGTCCTATAACTGGGAAACTAAAAATAAAATTACCTAGTAATTAAGTTGACTTTTCCCAGTCCTTTCATGCTGCATTTCAGCTATCCAGTGTTATCCTAACACAGAACCTGAATTTTTCTAACCTCCAACAAGTATGGATTGACTCTTTTAGGCTTATGTCTACTATTACCCATGCCTGAAATTCAGAATTCTTTTGAATGGTCAAAAATTGGTACCTAGACAGAATTGTGCAATCCCTGTAAAGATAATAACTGTTTGATCTAAAGGAGTTACGTTCTTAGTGCTCTGATGACATCATCCCTTCCCTCAGAAGTACTCTGCACTTTGTACCAAGCTGCTAAGTGTCAATGACTGTACATAAGTATCCCAAATAAAACTGTTAATAGCACCCATCCAAAACATGCTCAGTAATGCAGAGCACTGCTGTAAACAGCAACCTGGCTGGCTGCACTGCCTCCCTCCCACCCCATGTCCAGCTCCCTCTATTGGTGGCTGAAAGCATCCCCATTTTCTTCTGCTCCCTCAGCAGCATGGCTGGAGGCACACCCCGGCAGCGCCTACAAACTTGAAAGCAAAAGGGTTCCAGTGTCCATCCATCCTCTTTGGGTTTAAGTGTGTTTCTGTGTTCGTGTGTTGCATTTCATTTTTTTTCAGTTTGGAATGATGCATTTTTTTTTTTTTTTTATAGTCTCTCTTAGATAAGGTGTTTTTTTTGGAATACATACCACCAGGGCAATTTTTTTTTCTGCACACTGGTGAACTTCATTGACTTCAGACGGATACAGTGATGTAACTGGGAACAGAATTTGGCTCATGAGCATTTAAATTGTGGCATGCCATTTCTTTAAGGCTGGAATATGCGAACATGACATGGTGTTGCTCATGCTCCCCTGGCAGTGGTCCCAACAGCCTGCCAGAAGCTCCTATCAAGGTAAAGTGGTGACCGTATCAGCCACAGGAGCTTCAGATCCCTCTACTTCCTTCCCTTCTGTAAATTCTACACTAATTCTGCCTTCCTCCCTATGTCACAGTCTGGAAAGTGCTTCTGCTGCTGCTGCTTTCAGTCTGGCTATCAGCGAGAGAACAAGTCTCAAGGATTCTCTTTATCAGCATCTTTGCAAAGCAGCCCTCCATGCCAATCAAGTGACTTGGTGAAATACAGACCCACCAGTCCCACTGGGCATTTACTAATGTGTGCTTCTTCTTAGTGCCCAGTGTAGATTATGCTATATTATTCTTGCTTAACTTAGAACTTTTGATTTAGCATTCTTGTTTAGTAGTGGTATTCCACAGGGGATATTATTGGGTTCCAAATCTTTTGTCAGGGTAATTGAGCATAACATCTTTACAGGTTTGTATTTCAGAAGATGCATTCTCTTTTCTTGTCCATTTGTTCTATTAGAGCTATTCAAAATTTTCACTCTACAGATCCTCTGAAAGAATTTGAATTTTAGGTTGATAATTTATTTTTATGCTGAGGATGCGATTTTCTTTCTCTGCATGTGATGATTAATAGACTTCTCTCCATAAATTAGTAAGAAAAAGATGATATAGGTAAATTGTTAACAAAATAGAAGAATTTCATTATATTCAGTGTTGTGCAAGCATTTCTAGTCCTCTAACTATATACTGATTAAACATCACCTACCTCTGAGGAGCAGATGTCACTTGTTGGCTATACTTCCTAAATATTTCCCTGAAAAAATATATTTTACAACATATTACAGTTAAAATTTACCTTTCTTCTACTCCAAAAGAATGGGAGAAACAGTTTTTCTGGCAGGTTTTGTAAATTTCCAAAAAGATCCCTAATAGAGGTTGTTATGTCTGGAAAAATATGTCATCTTAGATTAAAGTTACAGCATGCTAGATAGATTGTCAGTTTATTTCCTAACTTTAGCCTATGCACAGAAGTGGCTGATCTGCAAGGACATAAATTAGAAATTGCAGATCTCCAGCAGTCAAAATTCAGAAATGTGTGGTTTTCTTTTGAGACCAAGAAGTTGCAGAGGTGGTTATATTCAAAATCTGAAAGCCCATCCTCATTCCTAGGTAGCTCTACAATCATTCTGCATTGTGTCAATCTTGCACTGAGAGCTGGGTGAACTCTTTGCAGGGAACAATTTCTTCAATGAATTTAGTCACCTTTTCTCCTCACAATTTACTTGTGAGAAGTGTTTGATATTATAACTAGTCTGTATGTTCAAAATAATTTAATGAATAGTTATCAGCATATTTCAGCCTCAAGGATTGCTTAACAACTGTTTGTGAATACTACTTACAGTATTCATTATTCATGCTTATGATCAGTCACCTAAATTATATGGTATTTCTCCTGCTTCCTTGATGACTCTTTCAAGCTTTCAGGTTGACCACATGTATCTTTCTGGAGCAAAACTATTTGTGACAATTTTTCTTTCTGAGAGTATTTTTGCTAACAATTATTCATAAAAATGTTTGTGGAAAGCAAATAAAAGGTGCTCTGAATACCACTGAAGTAATTTCACACTTTTTATTAGAACGAACATTTGTGAATACTTCTTTTGCAGAATTTGCCCAATTTTGTTCATACCATTAATTTGACCACCTTCCATGGATGAGGAATTGTAGGAGTTTCTTTTAGGATTTTTCTTTCCTTTGCCACGCTGACGAAAATGACCACAAATGTTTTGCAAACATATTTTCATTTAAGTCTATGGCAAGTTCAAGCTGGTTGTCTCTGCTGGTATTTGGGGTAGATCAGCCTTTCTTTATGGCATTTCATGTTTTTGATGCTAAGAAATTAACTATTAGACTTGAGGGGGGAACAGGACAGGAGTTAGGCTAGCTGCCAGCCACATTAAAATTATTTTTGTAACCACTCCAATATATGTACTAGAATTTAGGGACTCCGATATATTCAGATAGAACAGCTTTATATAAAGGGTGGTTGAAATATGGTCGAGAACAAACTGCTGAAGTCAGCACTAGAAGCAAATAGTGTAAATCAGTTCAAGGAGGAGTTTTTGAAGAAGGGAAGGAGAACAGGATAGAGCTACTAGCTAGAAGTTCAAGTTTCAGATGATGAAACACAGATTGATTTGTATTTCCTCAGGTTATGAGGGCAAATCTTCATGGACCATATCATCCTCTTTGGTCTATTAAGTGTTTCTGTGTTCCGTTGTGCTGCATTTCATTCACTTTCAGTTTGGAATGATGCACATTTTTTTTCTTTTCTGCATAGTCTCTTTAGATAAGGTGTTTTTGACTGGAATACATACCAGGCAAATTCAGTTTTCTGCACACTGGTGAACTTCATTGACTTCAGAGGGATACAGTGATGTAACTGGGAACAGAATTTGGCTCATGAGCATTTAAATTGTGGCATGCCATTTCTAGGGAAGACCTGTATATAACCTGGTACACTACTTGGATTTGACTTATTATGGCATAGAAATTTTAAATGTAAACTCAACTGCAAATTAACTCTTAGTAATTCTGGAATGATATCATATTCTCAGTGTTGATATATAAGACAGTGTGGCCCAATAGATAGAGAACTTGGTTCTAACCTATGCTTCACCACTGATGTGCTGTGTATTTTTTAGAGCACCAAAACAATTATTGAATTTGGGTCAAAAATTTGACAAGAGTTTGTGGTAAAAAAAAAATAGAAAATGTTGAAACATGTTGTTTTGACATTTTTGAAACAATTGGTTTCAATATTTTGTTTACAAACAACATTTTAGAATTATTGATTCAAACTGACACTTTCAAAACAACATTCAAAACATTTTGTTGGATCAGAATGTTATTTTTTTAGTTTTTAGTTTTGTTGAATAAAACTGAAAAAATAAAAATAAGTTCAGTTTCAAATGTACCAGGGTTTTTTTTTGGGGGGGGGGGGGGGGGGAAGAGGGTTCAGTTCAGCCACCAAACAGAAAAAAATATTTGCTCAGCTGTAGTATTGTGTGACCTTGGGCAGATCACTCCACTCCTCCATGCCCCATCTGCATTGGATGCAAAAGTGCCGAAATTTGACTGTTTTTTTTCTGGGGGAAGGGAAATGTACCTAAAATATTCCTTTCTCCTGATGTCCCACAATGGTGGTCATTTTTTACCAGTGAGATTGCTTCTCACTTAAGGTCAGATTCTGATACCCTTATTCATATTGAACAGTACCATATTCCACAAATAGTCTAATAGAACTTGGCATGAGTAACAGTATCAGAATCTGGCCCTTGGTGAAGATGAAACATCTAAATAATGACAGAGGAGGGAACTGAAACTCCAGTGGGGAAATCAATCCTATTTGCCATGATATGTTTTTGTGGTTTGCATTTTATCTACATCAGCATTTCCCAGTTGGGAAAGGAGATTCTTGAAGTATCCTTTGTGAAGCCAAATTAGCCACTCCTTCCAGTCCCTTATATCAGAGGAACTGAAGTTAGTTACAGCATAATGATGGGATCCATAAAAGCCCCACATTCTTTCACAAATGTGTGTCTAATTCTTTCTGCCATTGCTCCATGCTCACTGGGGTTCCAATCCTACTTCCAGTGAAGTCAGTGGATGTCTTTCTGCTCACTTCTTCAGGAATTGGATTAGGGCCCAATAGCTTGATTCTACAAGATTCTGATCTCCCCAAACTACATCTCAAGTCAGTAGAAGTTGTAGGTGTTCAGCTATTTAGTGGAATGGACCTTGTGTTACTTAGTTCCTCAAAACTTCAGGCAGATAACTGGATAGACACAGTATGAAATGCCATAAAAATCATTATTAAATGGTGAAAATCAAATATCTGTGTTACTTTTTTTTTGTAGTTTTCTTTCCTTTTTGGAAAAAAAGTTTCTAAAGATATTTGTTTTAATTTCGGGGATGAAGCAGATCGTGGTGGTGGATTGTGCTAGGTGACTTTTGTTTATATCACTTATGTCGGGTTTTCTGGAAAACTTTCAAAAAGAACAAACAGAAATTCTATTTTGTTTTAGTATTGTAACCTTTCCTTCTCACTGTGTCAGATTAACAGGAGACAGGTGATGAGCAAACCTTAAAGGTTCATAGGTTTTGTCTGAGTCAGATAAGCACCCAAAATATGGATGCTTATCCAAACTGTCATTCCACTGGGATTCTTGTGTGAAGTAGCAGATAGTCTCATGAGATTTTCAATACTTTCTCCATTTCCTGGCATAAAAATCCTATCTGTCATTCTGTCTGTATATACATTCATTAATGTGCCCATCAAAATGGCATGAGAATATGAATACAACTCCATTTTTCCTGCTGTATTTCAGCAGTACCAACAACGCTGGAATCCAGAAGTGAAGTTCCACAACAATGCATAATAATAATAAGAAAAAAATAACTTGTTTCCTGTAAACTACCAAGAATATTTGGTTTTTGTTTCATAGAAATTCTTAAACAGTTTCCTGCTTCTTAGCTGTAGATGTGCTGGTATTAAATTTAAGACCCAACAGAATAGTAGAAACAAGGCAGAGCTGGCCTTACAGAAACAGAGCTGCAAATGATTGGATCCCATTTCCCATAGGTTTCCGAGTCTGCAACTGAAAATGTCTTGTAACTCTATTAGGAAAGACCCATTGTGATCAATACAACCAACAGGGCTGCACAAGTATCTCTCAGACTGCAATGAAAATTGCACATCACATGGTACACAGGGGACTTCATATTTTTCACACAGATTCTCTCACCCCACGCCTAGCCTTTGTTTGATGTAGTTTTGTTTCAAAATACAGTAATGGAACCTGGTCCATTATTAGAGTTAGTTGCTCATGAAATTCAATTCAGTGTATTTGCTGAGATTCTGTTAAAATGGATCAAAATAAAAATAGATTTATTTTGGATAAAGCCAGCTTTTGGGGAAGGTCCAGTGTACAAGACAAATAAATGTACAGCTACCTTAGTTTGTAGCTGTAGAATTAGTAATGGGTGAAGCTCAAAAGATGCTGAGGTTCAGTTTGGATTGGATAATTGCTTAAAAGTTTGGAGACTTATCTGCAGTGTATAATTTGGGTCTGTAAAACTGGTGTAGTAATCTCTGAAGAACTGACTTTTCTTACACTTTCTTGCATTTCTGCCTCTGGTCCTAGAAAAAACTTGAAAGCTGATATATACAAACAATTAAAACCAACTAACGCAGTGGTTCTCAAATTTTTGTACTGGTGACCCCTTTCACATAGCAAGGCTCTGAGTGTGATCCCGTGTCCTATCAATTAAAAACACTTTTTTATATATTTAACACCATTATAAATGCTGGAGGCAAAGCAGGGCTTGGGGTGGAGGCTGACAGCTTGCGACACGCCAGGTAATAACGTGACCCCCGGTTTGAGAACCCCTGAACTAACCAACTTTAGCAAATGTTGCTGAATCTTAAATGTTAACATTTTGGGTTTGGAGAAATTAAGCATACAGTGCTAGAGTAAAATGATATAAATTAAGGTCTCCAGCGCAGAAAAGTTAGATGTATTTATTGGGCCAAATTATGCTCTTAGTTACACAAGTTCAAGTCTAGGGCAATTCCACTGATGGATTTACACCAGTATAAATGACAGCAGAATTAGGCCCACTGACTTCCGTGGGAACTTTGCTCAAGAAATGCAAAATCAGGCCAGTTTACACCCTGATCAACATTTTCAAAAACAGGAGTTAAATATTTTGAAAAGTACTGATCAGCTAATGACTTCAGTGGAAACTGGCGGGTGCTTAGCAACTTTGGAAAATCAGGATTTTTTTTTTGTAAATAAAACCAAAATTATTTAATTATTCTAAACAATCTATGGAAAATACTGGTAAGAATGGGCTCAGTCATGGAAGGTGCCTAACATTCTTGCCCTTGATGCAGTGAAACAATCACATGCTTAACTTTTAGCACCTAAGTAGTCCCAGCAAAATCAAGTTGACTTCAGCAGGACTTCTCACATGCTTACAGTGTGACTCAGCACCTTGCAGATCAAGCCCTGTTTTAGCAGCTTTTGTAGGTTATGGTGAATAAAAGGTTGTCTGTAATATCTTTTTGTTTATTTTGCTGTTTTTTTTAAAAAAAACAAGCTAACTTTTTTTGGTTAAAAACTTTATTTTCTCTGTTGATGTTAGAAAAACAAAATACTCTCCCTGAGGTGTACAGGGAGTCTTTTATAGACAGTGTATTTAGCTCAAAGCACATGGAAAAATGACTACTTTGACTAGGTTAGCTTTAGGTACCCTCAGGCTCTTTGAGATTAGTTTTAGATTCATATGCTATGGTCATTCATTGACCAAGCTGTTTCAACCCTTGTACATATCCAACAAACGATCATTTCCCTCAGGCATGGTTTTCTTCAGTCATATTTAGCAAAAAACCATTACACACACTTGGGGCTTGCACTGAAGAGAGAAACAACTTGATATGTACACATTTCAAAACAGTTTTCTTCTTTGGGAAGAAGACAAAATACACTGTTAATTGTGTAAATGTAAATTATTTTGTTAAATCTTCCTTTCTGCAGACTTGTCTGGGATTCTCTCCAAGTAATGCACTATACTTAGTTCTTGCTGTAATTTCCCCAGTTTTTAGCCACCAATACCAAAATATATATTTGATTACGAAACTAATAACTTCTAATTTCTGTTTGGCATTGATTGATAGAATAGTGGGATGTAAAATAAGCAACGTAATGGCACATTTCTTAGCTTTTTGACAGCCATTACATTATTTAGTTAGGTTTTGTTCTTTTTCAGTATATTGCTGCATATTACAAGCTTAAGCTTTTTCAACTTTTCAGTTTGGTGCTATTTTGAAAAGGGTGTTCTAGAAAAAAATATTTTAGACCAAAATACAAGAAGGGGTGAAATTGAAATGCCAGCTATAGGCTGGTGTGGGGTGCATAGTTAGATGGAATGCCTTCCAAGAGTGCTTCTAAACCACAAACTTACAGCATTCTGCACTGCAGTTATGTCTTAATGCAAATACCATGTCTGACCCGTATCACTTAGTTTTTCAAACTTAGTGCTGCATGTTGACTGATTTAACTAGAAATCTGCAATGATTCTCTTGGTGTACTCTGGCCAGCTTTCATTTTGAACTCTTTTTGGATCTCACGAAAGTATATATTTGCACCATTGCTGAAGTGCTTGGAGAATTACAGTGTATGGAACACTCTGGCTCTATCCATTAATTGCTTTAATCTTATCTTTCTCTTTCATAGGTTCCTCTATTTCTGGTAGCATAGTAGTGATATTCCTTAGAGTTCTGTTCTGGGTGCCATGATATTTCATATCTACATGCTTTCTTTCAGTTAGACTTGTAATTTTTACTATGCTGCTTTCTTCTAGTTATACCAATGCCATTCAGATCTACTGTCTCTCTCTGGTGAGGGGTCTTTGCTGCCGGAATGTGATCCAGTGTGTTTCAGCTGTAAATTGGTAGATAAGAAATAATTTCTTAAAATTACAAACACATACCTTTTTTGGTCACAAACAATTGCTGAGTTCTATACTTTTGCCTCTTACTGACTGTATTACTGTCAGTCCAATCTGTTAAAAGCTAGAATGAGATGCTAGTCACAAGCCTAAATATGCAGGAATGCACTTAAAATGCTACCAGGCTCCTCTTCTACCACCTCCATGAAGCTGACTTTCTTTTTCTGGTCTTCCTTTTAAATTTGAGTGGAGGACTCCAGCTGACTGAGAATTTGAGAAACAACTTTGTGCAGCACAACTTCACATACAATGCCTGTCTTGAAGCTTTTTATCTTCTAATAACATCCATTCCCATATTAAGCTTCCTTATTATTGTATTAATACCTCATGTTACTGACTGTGCCACCCATATCCTCCTCCTTTCCTCTTGGATGCTGACATCAGAGCTCTGACCCATGTACTGTACCTGACCAACGGGGCATTGGCCCAAGTTTTCAAAAGTTTCCATTAATTTTGGGTGCATTGGTTTCTCAGGGTGTCATATTTTGCTCTGGGTTTAACCTTGCTCAGTGCTGTGCGTAAGGTCACAATTTATACCTTAATGTCTTTTGACATTTTAGGGCCTTTAATTTCTAGGTCATTTCTGATTCCACTTTGTGTAATGTGTTGTCCATAACTACTAGAAATTCTGAAATTCAGATTTCAAAACTAAATTGAATTGCTACGGTGTTTTTCTAGACTAGCATGCAGTTATTTTTTTATTTAATAATTCACCCAAGAATTCTGAAGGAACTCAGATATGAAATTGCAGAACTAGTAACTTTAGTATGTAACCTATTCCTTAAGTCAGCCTGGGTACCAGATGAATAGATGGTAGCTAATGTAATGCCGAGTTTTAAAAACAACTCCAAAGGTGATCCTGGCAATTACAGACCAATAAGATTAACTTTAGTACCAGGCAAATTGGTTGAATCTATAGTAAAGAACAGAACTATCAGACACATAGATAAACATGACATGTTGGGGAAGTAGTAACACAACTTTTGTAAAGGAAAATCATGCCTCACCAGTCTATTAGAATTCTATGAGGGTATCAACAAGCATGTGGACAAGGGTGATCCAGGCAATAAAGTGCACTTGGACTTTCAGAAAACCTTTACAAGTTCCCTCAACAAAGATTCTTAAACAAAGGAAGCAGTCATGGGCTAAGAGGGAAGATCCTATCATGGAGCAGTAACAGAATAAAAGTTAGGAAACAAAAGGCAGGAATAAATGTTCTATTTTCACATGGAGAGAGGTAAATAGTGGGATCCCCCCAAGGATCTGTCCTGGGATCTGTGCTGTTCAACATATTCATAAATGATCTGGACAAGGGGGCAAATAGTGAGGTGGCAAAATTTTCAGATAATACAAAATTACTCAAGATAGTTAAGCCCAAAGCTGACTCTGAAGAGTCATAAAGGGATCTCACTAAACTGGCAGACTGGGCAACAAAGTGGCAAGTGAAATTCAATGTTAAGTGCAAAATAATGCACAGAAGAAAAATAATCCGAGCTATGCATACAAAATGATGTGGTCTACATTAGCTGTCACTACTCAAGAAAGAGATCTTGGAGTTGTTGTGAATAGTTCTCTAAAAATATCCACTCAACATGCAATGACAGTCAAAAAAGCGAACAGAAAATTACAAACCAATAGGAAAGGGATAGATAATAAAAGAGAAAATCTCATAATGCCACTATATAAATCCATGGTAAGCCCACACCTTGAATACTGTGTACAGTTGTGGTCGCCCCATCTAAATATATATATATATTAGAATTAGAAAAGGTACCGAGAAGGGCAAAAAAATGATTAGGTATATGGAATACCTTCTATACAAGGAGAGATTAAAAAGAATGGGACTGTTCATCTTAGAAAGGAGACAACTAAGAGGGGATATGACGGAGGGCTATAAAATCATGAACGGTGTGGAGAAAATGAATAGTGGAATGTTATTTACCCCTTCATGTAACATAAGAACTAGACCTCACCTGATGGAATTAATAGGCAGCAGGTTTAACACAAACAGAAGGAAGTACTTCCTCACACAATATGCAGTCAACCTGTGGAACTTATTGCCAGGGGATGTTGTGAAGGCCAAAAATATTCAAAAGAGAACTAGATAGGTCCATCAATGACTATCAACTAGGATGGTCAGGGATGCAACCCCATGCCCTGGGTGTCCCTAAACCTCCATCTGCCAGAAGCTGGGACTGGATGACACGGAATAGATCACTCAATAATTTCCCCATTCTGTTCATTGCCTCTGAAGCGTTCGGCACTTGCCACTATTGGAAGACAGGTTGCTGGGCTAGATGGACCATTGGTCTGACCCAATATGATTGTTCTTATGTAAAATTTTATTATCTATAAAGTGCCATGAGATATTATTGCATGGAAAGTGTGGTATATGTTTTTATTGTATTGTTTAGTCCTTGTCTGAGAGGTACTTACCACCTTGTCATTTTTCCAGATGTGAAAATAATAGAAGTATTTCATATAGGTAAAATAAATAGTGATTTAGGCAAAAATGAATACAACTTTGTGTGGTAGGTCAAAGAGGGAATAAGATTTTCTTTTAACTATAGCGTCAGTTTCTTGAGGTTACAAAACTAGATTACATAGAATTTTAGCCTGTTAAATATAAATTAATGTTTTCCAATTTACTATCTGAAAACCAAATAGCACATATGGTATGTTGCAATAACTGTCTGCTATGAAAAAGCAATCATATTTTCTGTAACTGTTAAATGTCTTAGATAATTTAAGACTTAGAGCTTAAATAGTCTAAAGTAACTGTAGTGTATTTATGCAGCGTTGTAGCTGTAGTCATCTCAGGATATTAGAGAGACAAGGTGGGTGAGATAATATCTTTTATTGGACCAACTGCTGTTGCTGAAAGAGACAAGTTTTCGAGCTTACACAGAGCTCTTCTTCAGGTCTGTAGTGTATTTATGACCTTCTTGTTTGTCAATGTTTTGTTTTCTACCCATGGACCTGAAATAAATGGCTTTAAATGTCTCAAGGAGGTTAGAATCCCCTAAGGAGGCAAATCTTAGTTTTGCTTAGTAATGCGATCCTACAGTGACAATACATTTGCCTCCATAACACTTCAGTGATTGTGAATTGTTTTAAAGGGAGATTCCTGCAGTTCTTTTTTCAGGCACTGTGCAATATATGAACAAGATTTAATTTGCTGATAAAAATCCTCTTTAAATTTTGATGACTTCTATGCATCCAATTATACTGTACATTGGCAAAATGTTTACACAGTAAGTTTATAGCAATTAGGTAGTTCTTAAACAGATAAGTATTCTAACACAAAGTTTCATGACAATTGACTTCCGATACATTAGTTTGGCTGAGAACTACTTCTATTGGAGTAGACTATTGGGCCAACTTCTTCTTTGAATTACAGCCCATGTACCCTTATGGAAGTCACTTGAGCCACTATATGGAGTGTAAATTAGAAGAATTTGAATCGTTGTTTCTATGAAAGAATAATACGATTTTAGTCAACCCACTTATCAGTAGTTAGGGCTACTGAAAATCATCACAACGGGAAATCCCCAGCTATAGTATCTCTGCACTAAATGTAACCATCTGCCATTCTCTGGTGAAAAGCAAGATTTTGGTAGTCTGATGAAACATTTCATGAGATTTTGGCGCTCTGAGGATTATCCTTGGATTAGGCCATACAGCTGGCTTTGTCCTCAGCACCTCCTCAAAACCTACATCTTTCCCCTACAGGGTTACTGAGACTCCCTCCCAAGAAAGGAAGGAGGGAATGAAAAGCAATAGTGAAGAGTGAGAATTCATTTCAGGGAGCTGTGTAGGGCAAGCTTTAAGAAGAGGCAGGAGTGGATGAAATAAATCTATTTTATTTAAAAGCATTCCGTAAAACAATGTAGTAAATAAATTACTATGTTTTCACATATGATTTATGGGAATGCATTTAAAAATACCCCATAGACTTTAAAAAAAAAATCGGCAGAATTTTCCAACATTTCCTCAGATTCCAGTGGCCTTTGTGCATAGTGCTCATTAGGATGATCATTTGAAATCTTTGAAGAAGCTTCAAAAATGATGAACCAAACATGGAGGAATGTAGCCAAAATGACAGTGTAAGGCAGCAGACCCAAGGGAAACGGTGGTGTATTTCTTTTGAAAACCAAGCCACCCCAGAGGCATAATTACAAGCAGTAGATTTATGAAGTGGCAAAGTATGGGAATCCACGGATCTACCTGCATCAAGTTCTGGATGGTCAAAAGGCACCAGTTAAAAATGCAACCCAAACTTTTCATGCTCTTACAGCAGGCAGTATTAATTTATGTCACTTAGATTAATAAGTTATTGTTCAACAATAGATGTTGATAAACTATTGTGGTTATAATTATATGCAAAAAGCTATCTTAACTACTCCCCCGCCCCACGCTATTCTCTTATATATATTCCCTCTGGCTGCATATGGAAGTGATAACATTAGTACAAAGTTTATTGTGAGAGGAAAAAACAAACAGCCTCTTACAAATAAAGTACAACTAAGAACAACAGATCAACACTGTATATTTTTGCTTCTAACCACAATGTAAGTGTTAGAAGGGAGGAGAGAAAGCTTTATTCGGAAATATATTGGTTTATATTTCAATAAATGCTCCTGGCTCAAAGGCATCCATAGTTTAACCTAGTAATCTGTGAGAAGTAGAAGGGCATACACTGGCAGAAGAGAAGGGAGCTGTGAAGGGATCTGTCCTTAGGACCTGTCTATCTTTCTGTTCATAATAAAAGCAAGGAGAAAAAAGCAGCAGTGTTATCAGTACACCTCTGCAAGTGAATTAGCTAGCACAGATTTGATAAAGCTTATAAGCCCTCTAGAGCAATCGTGACAGTTTGCTGGCTTGGGCTTTGTCTGCTGCCAGTTACTCCTTGCTAGTGGCACTCTTTATTTATGCTTCAGTACCATGTTATCCTCTGGGCTTCAAACAGAAGGGACCTGTCTGTAAGTGTTTTGGTTGTAGTGTTAGAAAAAACGAGTGCAGCAAAACACATGCAACAGTGCCCAAGATCCGTTTCAGTCAGTTTCACTCCTTGTGGTTTTGCCTCCTCATGATTGTTCCGTACACACAGAGCCTGGCTGAGGTGGTATAAATCTGACTTCCACTAGAGAGTGTCACAGAGTTATTTGAATGAATGAAAGCAATCAGAATAGATCAATTAACTGCTTTGTTGTAGCAAAAATGAGAAAAGCTATGACCTCAGCTAGAATGGATATGTACATTTCTGTATTTAAATGTACCAGCACTGCATATTTGGCCTTTAATTTTCAGCTGGTACTATACATAATGCAGTAGGTTGTAATGACTTTTAAGCATATATATTTGTACACAGTTAGATGGATAGAGAAATGTAATGATAAATATATAATCTGATAGTTTTTACTTGGTCTCATATCCATGTAAGTGTATATTGGCTTTAACATGAATTTTGATTTGGTACCATATGCCATTTTTTGGTAATGAGTATTTGTGAATCGCAGTTTAGATTTTGGATCACTCACCTGTGAACAATGCCACATACTGGAATCATGGAAAGAAAGGGTCCTGTGGCAATCCATTAGCAAAATCTCAAACCAGGAGTGAAGATGTATATGCATAAGTAGGGAAATTGAAAAATTGTGTTAAGTAGTCAGAAAGTCTCCAAAGGGAAATCTGGACAAGTAGTTACCATAATACCATTCGATGGGTATTATTCTAAAAAGAAAAGGAATAACTGAAAAGCAAAGACAGTGATGACATTGGAAATGCATAAAGCAGTTTCATAATCCTTGAAACTTTGAATGGAAATTCAAAAGACTAAAAAGATCAAGATTTGGCATTGTAGTGGTTCTGACTTGTCCCATTCCCTTCCCAAAAATGCAAGCTATCCCCTGGAGAATGTTCCTGTAGGTTTTAGGAATGAGGGCATTCTATATACAATGTTGTGCCACCCTGAGTGATTGAAAATTATAAATAATAACAACGGGGTCAAATCCACAGCACCAGCCACCCGGACTCTGATGCCACAAAATCCTAGGAAAATTCTGAGACGGCCCAGGAAGTGGCTGCTTATTAGTAATGCATCTGTCCAAATCCTCCTCCTCTCCAGAGCTGGAGTCCATGGTCCAGATCCTTGGCTTGTGTAAATTAGTGTAGCCTCACTGAAGTCCATAGAACTATATCAATTTGTACCACGTGAGAATCTGGCCCTGTGACTCCACCCAGTCTGACTGCTGTGTACATGGCAGTCCATCTGGTGAGGTGTTGAAACTGAGCAGTGCTTCATGTTAATCCCAGCAGGCATAAATTAATTTCCAGATCACTGAGAGCTTGGGGAGATCCTTAAAGGCCCTGTAAGGCCCCAAGAGAGAGAAACAGCAAGGACCATTGGGTTGAATATTCCCATTTCCCCCACCTTCCTCCTGGAGGCAATACTGGGAAAAAGGAAAGAAAGAGAGTTAGAGCGTGTCTCAGTGACACCAGCAAATTATTTATAGGCCGGAGATGAAGAATTTTGGAATACCCAAGCCACTGCAGACTAATCAAAAGGGCCTTCTGCTAAAGTTAAGAGAAATAGCAGGTAGTACAGTATGAACAATTGTGCCAGATTTTACTGTAGTAAGGAGAACAGTGAGATAGGCTTGCAAACTCTTAATTAAGCATCATTAAGCAAACTGTAATGTCCTGAGAGTTAAAGACCCTCTGATACATCTTTATAATGTTACTTGCACCTATTTATAACAATCTCAGAGTAGGTTCTTAAAAACTTTCCAGTTACCTGAGATATTGAAATAAGACTTGCAGCTAGCTAGTCTTTGCATTTTCACTGCTCGTAAGTACAGGGATGTAAAAGGGGACACTGCACATACTGAGCAGACCTTATCTGTTTAACTTACTGCTTATCAACATAGGGAAGAAGCTCTCAATAGCTGGAGCACACAAGCTATTCCGCACTAACTCCCTGTTTGAACTCTATTACTGCACAATATTAGTGCCTTGATGCACGTTAATTTAACACACTTTGGAAGTATACTAAGCTAAGTTGCCTGAGGGGATTCTTAGTGTGCAGAAAGAGTATCCACATGGGGAGGTAGCATGGAGGAGCTATTACACTTTAAATTCACACTACCTAGCTTACTGCATACTACCTTCCCTGTGTAGACAAGCCCCTAATTAAAACTGGCCAGTACCACCGCCATACTTGAAATTAACCTGGACTATTCTGATCTCCCTGAGTGTGGGAATTTAGTCTGGGAATCTTGTGAGATTTACAGTCATTTTTGCTTCTTCTTAGGCCTGAAACAGGGTGGAGAAAGAGGAGGTAGGCTTTTGGCATTCCTGATCCTCGCCAGGAAGACATTATTACTTCATTTTTCCTTTGGCAAACACTCTGCATGAAATCTGAATAGGACCAACTAGATGAGAGGAAAGAATAAAAGTGTGGAGAATTTCCACAGGCATATGGCCATAGAATCATGTTCTTTGCTTTCTGAAAAAGAAATCAATAAAAAGCTATAAATAAGAACTCAGAACAATCTTTTTCAAAGCCTAGGATAAAAAAATGCACTGCACAAACTGGAATATTTAGCAATTTTACAGAATAAAAACAATTAATCTTAGATTATAGAATGATTAAAGCAAATGAAGAAATGTAAAGAGATGCTTTGCTCCCCAAATAATGTGGAGGTGATATATTCAAGATGATATAAACTTATTAGAAGATACAACACTGAGGCCAGGTCTACACTTCATACTTACTTCAATATAACTACATTGCTCGGGGGAGGGGGGTGAAAAATCCACGCCTCTGCGCTATGTAGTATTACCGACTTAGCTCCCAGTGTAGATAGCACTATATTGATGGGAGGGCTTGTCAATGCAGGAGTATCTTCACTTAAGGGCTCCAGCAGCGCAGCTGCATTGGTGCACCTATGCCAATGTAGTGTTTGAAGTGTAAACCTGCCCTGAATGGGAAATGGGAGAAGAGTTCTACATCTCCTCATCTAGACTAAACCAAGATCAGAGCATGGCTACTTTTGCAAACAGATGACTATTGTTTTGATTGGCATGATGGTGGAGGTGGAACTTGCTGTGTTGTGTCTCAGGGTTTGGCTACACTTACAGATGTAGAGCACTGGGAGTTAAACCAGCCTTCAGAGACCACAGCAGGGAAAATGCTGCCGTGTGTTTACACTGTCAGCTGCAAGTGCACTGGCCACATTAGCAGCTTTCACAACGCCGCAAAGAGCAGTGCATTGTGGTAGCTATCCCAGTGTGCAAGTGGCTGCAATGTGCTTTTCAAATAGTGGGGCGTGGAGTGTGACAGGGAGTGTGTTGTGTGTATGTGGGGGGAGAGACAGTGTGTTTTGGGGGGCAGAGTGTGTCAGCATGCTGTCATGTAAGTTCAGACAACAGCAGACACCCCCCACCCCGCAGCCTCCCTCTCTCTCTCTCACTCACAACAGCAGCATTCCACAGTAATGGCTTCCTTTGTCCTGGAGCAGATAAGCATGCCGGAATGGAGCTTTGAAAGGAGATATCCGCATGTCTGCAGCCAAGTTCAAAACAATGACAAGAGTGGCCACTTGACTTCAGGGAATTATGGGATGTTTCCGGAAGCCAATCACAGTGCAGTAATGCAACACATTGTCCACACTGATGCCCGGGCATTTTCGCCGAGGTGCAGGAAGCTCTATGGAGGTGAAGCTGCCAGGAGCGGTCCAGCTGCAGAGTCCAGGTGCTCTAAGTGACTTGCCAGTGTGGACACCTCAGGAGTTAGGGTGCTCGGGGCTGCTTTAATGCGCTCTAACTTGCAAGTGTAGCCAAGCCCGCAGAGTACCAAGATCTGTCAGGTTTTTCAGGAGCTTTACTCACTGACAAACCGTTTTAATAATGAAAATGAAATTTCTATGAAGAACAATCCTGTTGTAATTAATATATTTGAACGTGGTTAGACTACATTTAGGTAAACTGAAAACTAGTCAAATCCACTTCCAGTATGGCTTTGCAGAAGTACATGGTAATGAGATTTGCCTACTTTGCTGTGGAGCACAGCCAACGTGGATCAATGTGGGAACACCTCATCACCTCATTGGACTTGCCCCCTTCAGTACTGTCATGAACCATGGCCAGAACACTTAAAACTGGCCAATGATGCTGGTGCTCCTCCTCACCTATTAGTGGGCCCATAACTGCAGATTAGTGAAGTCCCTACTGTATTTTGTGTTTGAGAAATAAAGTGGAAAACCCAAGGCTTAGCTTCTCCTGTTAGTTTTATATGTTAGGTATCTTGGGCTAGTGCCACCTAGGATAGGTATGGCAGGTGTATCACCACTTTGACAGCATAGGACTCAGAATCAGGATTCCTGCTGCTATGCCTGGCTGTATCATTGGCTGTACGTGAGATCTTGAAGAGCTCACTTAAATGCTTTCTGCCTCAGTTTACCCTTCTGGATGTAGGGAATTATAATGCTGTTTGTATCTGCCTATTGAGGGTGCTTGATTAATATTTAAAAGCTCTGTTGTCCTGAGATGAAAGGCACCGTTTCCTGTAAGTGCAAAGCAATATTATGAATAATTCGGTGGCTGTTCTGCAAGTCTTCCTGTACATCCATATCATCATCCTAAACAAACCCAACAAACAAAAAACAGGTAGAATGATTTCAGAAGCCTCAAGATAAGATATGCTAGCTCATTACTGCATGGACCTGACATTGAGAGATTGCTTTTGCAGCCATATTATGTGCACTTTTATTACATAAGGGAGTTCTAATAGTCCACAGAAGCTCCATTCTGAAGATCCAGAGAGAGCATGATCTAACTTTTCTGAGTTAATGACGAACCACAAAGCAAGCACTGAGTAAACTGATAGCGTAAACTGAAAGGTCAGAGCCCAAACTGAGAGAGCGGCAGTAGTATCTCCCCCTAGAAAAATAGACTCTGAGTCCAGTTCTGATCTCTGTGTCACAGTTGTAGATAACTGAGGGCCAGTTTGATCCATGCACCACGTGCCTCTGATCTTCTCACCGTGCCTATGGAACTTATGGTGGAAGTATAACACAATCCCTGGCTGTAGTATATCTTTTCACCCACTCCTTTTCCATGGTGGGATTCCTTGAGGCAGCTCTGGCAGTGGGAATGTGACATATGGGCCACAGACAGGGGCAACTCCAGGCCCCAGCACGCCAAGTGCGTGCTTGGGGCGGCAAGCCACGGGGGGCACTCTGCCGGCGCCACAAGGGCAGCAGGCAGGCTGCCTCCGGCGGCTTGCCTGCGGAGGCTGTGCTGGTCCCACAGCTTTGGAGGCTTCGGAGCCGTGGGACCAGCGGACCCTCCACGGGCAAACCACCGGAGGCAGCCTGCCTGCCATGCTTGGGGCGGCAAAATCCCTAGAGTCGCCCCTGGCCACAGAGTAAATGAGAAAATCTCGGGGAACAGACCCTTGCAGAAAACTTCCCCCCCCTTTAGCCTTCTCCCATGGGTTTTCCTGCATTAAGGGTAATTAAGCCTTGGGCACAGAATATAGCCCTGTCTGTCTGTCTGTCTCTCTCTCTCTCTCTATAAATTCTGACTGAATCGAAGGAAATGGGACAAACGCCAAGTGATAGTCAAGAATATTCTAGCTCATCTGAACTCTCGACCTCCCAGAAATATTAGAATTTGTTTAATTGTGGGAGACAATTCATATTCCATTTGCAAAGACTTAGAGGGCCAAAAGATGCATATGGTATAGCTCTCCCCTTTCTTTCAACTGAAACTGCTAGCTCCAGACATTGAATTTCCTCCAATAGTGGGAGCTAGTAGTTTGAGCAGGAATAGATATGTAGAGGCATATTCATGTTCTACACTTGGGGCAGGTGAACTCTAAATTTACCTCCAAGTGCTGTAAATGTCAAATAAGATTAACCATCCAGTAATATGCCTAACAATTCACAAGAAATTTATGCTCCTTGGCAATGATTTTAAATAGTAGACACGATAACACCTGCACTGCCCTATGGATGTTCAGCATATGGCCATCAAAAACACTGGGCTGTGTGGCCAGTTTTCATATGACACAGATCAGCATAGAATCTTTTCCATGGTGCACAGCAGACATTGCATGAAAAACTTTCCACCAAAGGAGTTAGGCACGTGTAGTCTTCATTTCTCTTAAATCTTTGGATTTGCCACTTGTAGACCAGGGCTAAGACAATGTTAGGAATTTTCCCTGATTACAGCCATGGATGTAGCTGCACCCAAGTGCAGATTAGTAAAAGCCTTAGAAGTCACACTTGCTGGAAAATGTGCTATGTACCACCAATGCAAATTGTGACTGCTGAAAATCGTACTTAAAAAGAGTGAGAGAAACATTTTCCTCTATTATGTGACAAGACTACCCAGATGGAGCAAGGTGTTTCTAGAGACAAGTTGTATTCCTAATCTTTAATAATACCCATATGTGGTCTGATGTAAAAGTTAAAATGGCTATTGGAGAACATTCTCGGACCTTGGAAATAGGAGTGGGACTATCTCTTTGAAGCACCCATTGCTTGCGAAAGAGCAAGTAAAGATCTATGAACCATTTTTGCTGAAACAAAACATGTCTGTGTTCGTAGTGGTTCAGGATTCTTAGGAGAAACTTAAATTAGAACCCACATTAAAAAAGATCTTAGAACTTTTTACATAAGAAATTCTGGATGACATATAGGTATTTTGCCAAGGCCTACAGTAAAGCTCATCACATTTGACCACAGCAACTAGTGAATGTCCTAAAACCAATGATTATTTTATTACCTACTACTGTATAAATTATATCCTGTGCTATTTGACTACTGTCCTGTTACATTCTGCCTCCTTTAAAACTTGATGCTGTGTGTATTTTGAACAAAAAGTCAGCCTTGCTTTTAGGAAGAGAAAGTTGTTATAAAAAATGTTTGATTGGACCATAATATATTTTAAACAATTTTTATTTAAATGACAAATGAATGGCATTCAAAAAATTTAGTTACATAAAATTATGCAGACATAATACAGTTGATGCAGTTTAGAAAATATCTGCCTTAACCTTTGCTGATTTTCTCAAAAGTCTCTGGGCTAAATACTTCATCAATGAGAACAATAAGAAGACCAAAGTTCTTAAGATCTTACCTTGCAACTATGTGGGAAATGCCTCTGTCTCTGAACAGTCATCTCTCTGAATCTTTAATCTTAGAAGGATTTTATTGTTCAGCCAAATATTCCAAATCAAATACAGACAGATTTCCCCACCCTGCATCCAAACAAAATGAAGTCAGCTTTGACTCTGCAAAATGTCGATGAATTCTTCAGAGTAAATCAGCCCTGTCAGTCTGATGTGGAACCGTCACCTACTTGTGACATAATATAATATGAAATGATATTGAACAACATGCGTTTGGCACTAAATTGTTAGCGGGTTTTAGCTTTGACAGCAGCAAGTTTATTGCTTTAATCCCAAGGTCTTTTAACCCTCTTTGACATAAATTGAGGTTGGCTTTTGTGAAAAAAAACTCCACTTCACTCTCTCTTCCTTTACCTAAAACTGCTTTTAACAATTTATGCTCATACATCAGACACTCATTTTGAGTGACAAAAAGAAAAAAGATCTATTAGAATAGAAGGAAAAAAGGGTCAATTTAGGTTAAGCAGTATATGTCTCTTTTGGTAGACATGTCACAGCTTTCGTCAGGTGAATATGAATTTTAAGTTGTAATAATGTATTGCTATGGGAAAATAAAACAAGCACGAAAAGAAGAGAGGATAAGTATCAGATGGAAAAGGCTGATAATCTGCAACTGGAATATTTTCCTTCCTTCTTGATGCAATTTTACTTATTTCTAAAACTAGGTCAGTTTTTTTAAACTATTCTTAAAAGATCAAAAGCTTTTCTCCTTTTATCCAAATATTTTAGAGCCGGTAGTTGAGCAAGTGTGACATCTAGAAAAAAGACTCTAGCATAGACACTTTGTACACACGTAATTGTAATGCTGCACAGTAGTACTGGCTAGTAGCATGTAATTTAATGTCTACTGTTTTGAGGCTCTTTAGTTAGTCATGTAAGTATGCATTTTTGTCTGACAATCACAGAAATACAGGATTTGCTAACTATAACATCAATAACATAGGGCACCTTCATCACCTTTGGTTCTCTACCTTCACTTACTGTACAATGTGCTTAGTGCTGCATTGAAATGACTTCTGCACTTCAGTTTAGAGCTCAGCTGAGTTTACCCTTGAACTGTCAATACAGTGGACCAATATATTTTCAAAATTTTTACATAATTGTGTGTTTTATTTTTTTACATGTTCTTGCTCTCACATAGACTAGGATGTATTGTTAATTTGCCACCATTTTTCTATGAAAGTATAGTGGATAACTCTTAAATAAAAAAGTAACTTACACCTTTGTTTAAACGAGAGTAGATCTTCAGTATTTTTAAAGGTGCTTTTTTGCTTCTAAAGTTATTTGATTGGTTCTTCCATGACCACTATTTTCAGAGGTTTATCACTTGCTCATAATAATTTGCTCCTGATTGAAACTTGATTTAAAAAACTCGAGTGTGCAATCCAATTCATTTATTGATTCTTAAGTAAATCTTTTCAATTGTTTCAAAGTCGCATTACATTTTATATTTATCCTGCTTAAAGGTTTTTTTTATTAAAATGAAATGTGCTGGTGTTTGGTCCATAAAGTGGGCTTATTGCTTTTTTTGGTATTCACTCAAAGGACCAAATTCTTCAAATTCAAAAAATCAAATTCTGCGGGCAGACTGAGATGGTCCTTTAGTTTAATTGTGCTTCTCAGAATGCATATTATATAATTTAATGTAAGTAAATACAATCAATTAAAAATCCTCAGTATTTTCATAAGAACATCAGTCCAGCCCAACTTCTGCCATCATGTAAACTGATGTGTCAAAAATAGAGAATATTTACATTTAGCTAGTATGACAAATAGAATTGTTAGACTGGCTATTTAGATTCTGTAAATCATATATAAAAACCATCCCTATTATAAGCATGAAATAATAAAAATATGTTTGACTAGGCATCCAGACACTGTTTACTCCCATCCACTGTCACGTAATTAATTTGTTAATTGAAGACTGCTTTAATTTCTCCAACTTTGGTGCCCAATTTTCTTCCCCTCTCTTCTTATCCCATCTCAGTTTGATTGAGGAGTAAGCCTAGTTAGGAACACAAATCCTGAGCTTTCTCAAATCAACGACAATATGTCATTATCGTCAGTGAAGCCGGGGTTTGGCCCTAAAGATTGACTGCACCTGCCAGAGCATAATACCATTTCTTCACCGGTGCTTTTCCCTGACAGGTCCTGCACCACCATGGCAGAGAGCATGGGAAACTAGGCTCCCAGAGTGTCATTCTGATTCTTCAAGCATTTAATAGTGGCAGCCATTGCAGTGTCTCCAACTTTCTTCTCCTGTTACAGTTGCAATATAAATTCCACAACATTTCCAAATCCTGACAGGGTGAAACTTGGGGAATTGGGGAACTGAGGCCATTATATGAATTGAGATTCTGTCTGTGGCAATATAAAGCATTACCACTGGGCATTCAGCGGTTGAGCTACCTTTGTGTTATTTTGTATTTTATTGACTTTGTTACTATAGTCAAGTATGATTTAACTTTAAAAGGAACAATGTTCAGGTTCAAAATTGCCATAACGTGTTGGGGTAAATCCTCCAGATGTTTAGTACTGTATCTAGCTTTTAAAAGAAAAGTAATATGAAGAAATAATAATAAAATACACAGGACTACATTTTCAATGGATTTAATCCATCCTCTAAATTTGATTGTTCACATTCGCAAACATTTTTGAGCATCATAATAATGTGCTTCTTATTGTAAAGATAGCTAATGTTTGAAAGAGATACCCTTTAAAATGCATTTATACATTCAAATACAATTCTGGAAATCTAGAATGCATAAACATCATGTGTGTATACAAATCTGAGGTTTTGGGTGCTTGTATATGCAAGTTTTGGCATGCAGATTTTAAAGGCTGCTTTTAAAATTGGTTCACAGTATTTAGGGCTGCCTCTGCTGGCAAATGTAAAATGCATTCAAAATAAATATGTTGTTTTGTTTCCAGATGGTCTTGTGATTCAGGTAAAGGAATAGAAGCCAGGAGATGTAGTCTATGCCAGGATCTGTCACTAAGTTTTTATGAGCACTTGGTTGAGTCACTTAGCTTTTCTATACCTCTGTTTCCTTATCTGTAATATCCTATCTGACTGGCTCTATGTTTGGTTTACTTCTTTAATGATTGTAAAATGGTTTGAGATCCTCAGATAGAAGTGCAAAGTATTTTATGCTATTTACGGTTAGATTGAAAAGTGGACTTTTGCCATGGCTGTCATAGAAGTCACTGATTTTATGGTTTGCAAGTTTTAAAAGAACAATTCCATGACTTCGGGTATTTGTGGATAATTGTACCCATATGGGTGCCTGGGTGAATATAAAGTTAAATAGCTCCGCACATAGGCAATCTTGAAGGATAAAAAGTGGGACCAGGAGCTCCAAAGATTTGTTCTTGCAGCACATGCACTTTTAATTTGAATAGAAAATGGTTATTTTAGGTAATAAAACAATGTATTACACAGTATTAGAACACTTGCAAACTAACATAAATTCTGTGTTGCCAGCTCGATTTTATCATGAGTCTTGCAATATCTGGTGTTGATCTGAAAGCCCCGGCTCTTGGAGTCATGTCGTTATGTGAGACTCTCAGCTTTTGTTTTAAACAAATGTAAGTTTGTAGCCCTCATGGTTGTGAATAAAAGCTTGAAAATGTCAAATCGAAAGGCTCAAACAGCAGGTCGAAAGTGAAAAGAAGCCTTCTTAGGCTTAAAATCATGTGATTTTAAAATATGTCTCACAATTATGGGGGGCTTGAGTCATAATTTTTGAATGGGAGGCCAAAAGTAAAGAGAACAGAGAAAACAAAGACATTTTCTTCAGTGTTCTCTCTATGTCTGCCTCTTGCTGCCATACCTTGACTACCAAGGCTCTCGTCAAGGCTGGGCAGAGAAGTGTATCTGGGCAGACCTGCTTTAAACCTTCCCTCCTTTCATTTACTGTCCTTCCTTTTGTTAGTTATAGCTAGAATGTCATCCCTCCAGAACTGACAATCTTCGTAAGGGTTATGAAGTACTGGTCTAATTTTATGGAAGTTAATGTACTCCTTCCTGTCCTTGCTCAGTAGATAGCTCATCCCATACAACATTTAGCCAGGAGAATAAAGAATCTTTAAAACTACTGGTAAACATACTTAGCTGATCCCAAGCATGTAGATGCCCAAGCCTTGTTTTATGTCTGCATAGATTAGCCACAGAAGATTTTTGCAAGCAAATAAAATGCATTACAGAACCTTCCATGAACTAATCAGATTTTTTTTCAATTCAGAAAGCTATCCTTGAAGAAAAAAATTAAGATTTTGAGAGAAATGGACAAGGTCCAGGAAATTTCAGGTTAAGGTTGGCATTCCCATCATCCTTTACACCACGCTGCCTGTATGTCACAGTGTTGTCAACTGTGGGTCAGCCCTTACTCATGCCCTCCTCAGACAAAACTCCCACTAGAGTAGAGAGAGAGGCCTAAGTATAAGACTGCAGGATTTGGCCTCAAATGACTGTGCTGCAAAAGCTGTGATAAAGAGCCTGCCCATATTTTGGTCAGCCCCAGTCCAGGTGCACTCAGTAGAGTGTGTGTCTGCACGCACATGAACACACACACACGTGTAGTGTCTGTGACCAGATTGTGGAGTAAACAAGATGGAATATGTGGATCACAAGGTCTACCTGTGGCTCTGGTCATGACAGTCCTACAGTGTGCAACCTCTCCACAGATTAGGAATAAAGACAGAATAAGGAGGAAAAAATTCTACCCTGCTTTCTTCCTTGATCTATGGCTTTTTCTGGTGTGTACATGCAACCATCAGCCAAAATCTGGCCCAATGGTGAGTCTTTCTGTTCCCCGTGTAGCACTAAGAAACAATTTTGGAGATATTTTCCATTCACTGGGTGGAAATCATCCTTGGCAGCACCAGAGTACAGAAAGACTTCTGGGCAGAAAGCTCTCTGTTCTGGGGTCATTATAAATGTAAACTCTAATTTTGTTCAAAATTTTTAGTGGTTTTGAGTCTTTAACGGCATGGCAGGGGGGTTATTTTAGTGGGAAGGTTGTTTGGATTCACCTTGTATTTTGTTTTATCATAAGAAAAATATACTTTATGGACTCCTTGTGCTTTATTTGAAGGAACTGTTATATAGTGTTAATGACCCAATCAATAAATAATATCAGAACTGAAAAAGAACAATAAAGAAAACGGAATAAAGAAAAGAAAGGTGACAAAGGAGGAGGTGACAGAAGTATTAAAAATATGGTAGATAAAGAACTGTTGTCTGCTACTCTTGTAAATATTTCAAAATATAGATCCAATGTTTTATGGGTCACTAAAACTACTGTAAATACACCAGCCAAATCCCAAATACATCATTCTCAATCCCAGGCAAAGACAAAACCAATGCAGCTATAATATAACTTTCTTCATGTTGCAGAGTTGGATTTAGTTGCAGAGCAGGAAGACTGCAGATAGAATATTCAGCTATCCAAAGAAAATAGAGGAAATACAAGACCTACTTTAGTGTCCAAGGTTTGTATATTATATAATACTGCAGAACCTCCAAAAGACCTCTGCACCTCAAGCCCTTCATCAACTATTTCTGAGTCAACTAAAAAAGCTGATCAAACTTCTCTGAGTAGCTCAGAGACTGTCATGCAAATCTGGGATAAATTACTGATACAAGTTATGCTACATGGTCTCACAGAATCATGTTTAAAATGTCTATTCATGTCCAGGCCTAGAGGGAAGGCTCCCAGAAAGTGACATATCAACCTCTCGGGGTATGTCTACATTGCAATAAAACACCATGGCTGGCCTACGTCAGCTGACTTGGGCTCATGGGGCTTGAGCTGCAGGGCTATAAAATTGCAGTGTAGACTTTTGAGCTTGGGCTGGATCCCAGGCTCTGGGACCCTCTAGCCCAAACATGATAGCTGTGCTACAATTTAATAGACCTACAGCCCAAGCCCCATGAGCCTGAGTCAATTGGCACCAGCCAATTCCTAGACATGCCTTAGTTGGAATGGGTCATATTATAAAGAAAAATATTACACAAGAATTAAAGAAGAATAGGGTAGCAAGGCCATTCAGTCATCTACCTATACAGAATATGTGGGTTTCTCCCCTAGGCTTGGTCCGTAAGAAAGTGTTGTGTGAATATCTCTTAATTCACCATCTGTCATACCAATGGGGTAGCTCAGTTAACAGTGGAATAGACCCGGCCTTGCGTTCTGTGCACGATTCCTCTATTGATGAAGCTGTGCACATGGTTAGCTCTTGTGCTGATGACCAAATATGATATCAAGTTGCTGCTGGTGCATCTTTCTGACATTAACATTTTGGGTTTCTCTTTCACAGGACAATTTTATTTTGACAAAGCCCATGGGATGTGCCATATCCTGTTTGGCATAACAGAAATGTAGTGCAAAGCTACACTGGGCAGGTAGTGCATTACTTAGATGACTTTTTGTTTGTGGGCAGGGTGAATTCGAATGAGCGTGTTAGCCTGATGGATGCCTTTCAGGCCCTGGCTAAAACATTGTGGTACCTCTAGGCAGGAAAAAAATGAAGGGGCCTTTCATACGCTGACCTACCTGGGGACTGGGCTAGACACTCGGAATAAGCTTCGGGAGCTACTGGGCTTGATTAGGAGAGGTGAAGCAGCCAAGATAGTTACACTGCGTGAACTGCAATTTATTTGCCTCCTGGGTGGTAGCCCGGGAGTGGGCATTCTGTGCCCAGCTTTGTAGCAGCCACCTTAGGCCTAGCTAGACCTCACCATTTTATAAGAGTTACGAGAGAGACGAAGGGGGATTTGAGGG
Organism: Mauremys reevesii; assembly: GCF_016161935.1. Taxonomy (NCBI): domain Eukaryota; kingdom Metazoa; phylum Chordata; order Testudines; family Geoemydidae; genus Mauremys; species Mauremys reevesii. The sequence continues at coordinate 23,840,851 of NC_052638.1, read as the reverse complement.
TTTGGGAACAGTTTCTGAGCCACTGAAATTGAGTGTCATTGTGGAGGGAGGAATGGATACATGAGGCTGATTTAAAGTTACACTTGGATGCTTTGGGATCGATTTGGGGGTATTTCACCAAGGCAGGTGGTGAGTCCAGAAATGTCCCTCCACTTGGACGCAAAAAAGTGTGGGATAGTGCAGGATATAGGATATAACATTGCTGGATTCCCCTCCTCCCATTTTGGTTGCAGTGTTCATTGGGGGACAGAGTTTGCTAATAAAAGGGTTTGTTTCTTGTGTGACAACATGGCAATGGTACATGTTCTCAATCCCAGTCCTCCAGACCACACACAGTTATGAGGTTGATAAGGACATTTGTACTACAAAGTTTAAGCTTTAACATCTGTTTCTCTTCCAAACACGTGCCTGGGGTTCATAGTGGCATAGCAGATGCATGGTCTGAGTTTCAGATGGACAGATTTCAGGAGCTGGCACCAGGAGCCAGCAAAGAACCTGAATGGATGCTGCTAGCACTATGGAACCTTGGTGTATGACGGCTGTCAGTGTAGCGTAGAGATCAGTGGCTCTGCGAACATTTAATGATTTTGCGCAATTTCAGGAGTGGGAGGGCCTATCACCAATATGGCCCATTACAGAGGAATGAGTGCTGCAGTATATGGTGTCGTTAGCAAGCTGGCAACTGTCGTCATCATCATCATCAGCCATCTCCACTCTCCTATTGGCCCTTACGTTTGTCAGTACACTCAATGGGTACCCAGATTCTTGTAGTAGGATTTGTTAGGAGGTTTCTAGCAGGGTGGTCTCAAAGCACTGGCCATAGGGAGGATATACATCGTCCCATCACTGTTAATACACTTAGGGATCTGGTATGGATACTAGGGCCTGTATGTTGCTGTGAACAAGAGGTAGCCTTGTTCAAGGGGGCATTTTTGGTAGCGTTTTTGGAGCGTTTAGCATCAGGGAATTTGAATCTGGGTCTTCTGGAAGGTCTTTGGAATTGAGGTATATACACTGGGAGGGGCGATTGGTGCTATTAACCTTTAGGAGGTCAAAGATAGATCAAGGAGGCTGGGGTCAATCCATTATTCTGCAAGAGAGTGAGGAGCCCAGGATCTGCCCTGTGGAGGCAGTGAGGCCATACGGAGTCCCCTCACAATATACCAGTTTGTTAGTTTCAAGACTGGAATGGACAAGGTTGGGGCTTCCAGCACATGAATTTGGTTTGCATTCATTCGCAACCCAGCTAGATCTGGGCCAGTGCAATTCAGGCAATTGAGCGTTGACACTCTGAAGCATACAGAATGTATGGGAGACCCTAGGTGGAGAACCAGTGTTTGTTTGCATTCCACATGCAGTCAGATGGGCCAAGCAGACAGTGGTATGGCTCTGTGGGCACTGTAGTGTTTACTGGGCACATAAGTGGCTTTCAGGTTGTCTGGAGGTTCACAGTTGGGACTCAGTGGTGAAACAGTCCTAAGCTGTTATGGGAAGAGGGGCATGTTGTGGGACCAACTGATGCCCCTTTTGTACAACATGGTGGCCCGAGAATAGGGAGCAGGGGCCAGATAACGACTGTGGTTCACCTTGGGGAAAATGATTTGGGAACATGTTAATGGGTGGACTCAATGATCAGAGCTATGAGGGGCTTGCGGAAGATTCTGGAACTCTTCACAGGAGAAAAATTTATTTGGTTGGACTTGTTGCAATGCAGAGTGTGGCGGGGAGCAGTGAAGGCCCCTTGGGTTGACGAGGCTAGAATGTATGTGAATGAGGAGGTGGCCAAATTCATTGATGGCATAGGGGGTTTGTAATTTCTCACTTGAACACAGCATATGGGGCACCAGCATTGTACAGGGAGGGTTGGGTCCACCTGTCAGACTTGGGAGCGGATTTGTTTTTTGGCTGATATTAATGAGGGCAATAATACATGTCTGGGAACCTGGTTATGTACGTGAGGGAGGCAGCCGGCTAATTGCTGGCATCTCCTTGTGGTGGATGTCCAGTGCAGGTACTCCATGGGGAAACAATACAGTAATCAGCTAAAATTGATTACTAAAGGATTTAAAGGAGCAAAAACCGGGATTTGGGGCTCCTATGACTGATACAGCAGGGAGCCAACCTCCCCCTCCTTCATAGCCCTCCTTAAACACATTCTGGGCAGATTGGCAGGATCCCAGACAGGGACCAGGATAGGTAAAGAGGAAGGGCTGGCAGCAGCCCTCTGTCCCCCGGGCTATATGTAAATAATCATGGAATTATCTGCCCTGTACACTTTTATCTGCTGGTACTCCCAGACATTTGAGAATAAAGTTGTGGCCTAATTAAACCACGCCCGTCAGTGCTGTAACAAGGGCGAGGCGAGTGAGGCACTTGCCTCAGGCACACAAAGCCGAGGGGCACAGAAAGTGGTGGCAAAACAAAAAAAAAAGCCACTGGCTGGCACAGAGATATTTACAACCCAGGTGATCTCCCCCACCTGCCACCCCCATGTGCCTCCCCTGAGTGTCCCCTGGCCCCGACTTGCTTCCCCACCCCCCCTTCCTGGCCCGGAGCAAAGCAGCTCCATGCTTCCTCCCTGCAGCGACTGCTGCTGCAGGGTCCTAGTGCCCCCATCTCGCTGCCAGGGCAGACTGACTCTGAGCCTGCCCTTCCCCCTCAGACCCTTTCATTTTCCAATGGGACCCTCCAGCAGCACAGGGGGTCCCCCTGCCTGCAGTCACCACTCCTTCCCCATCCCTCACCCCCAGTGAGGCTACAGTCAGGGGCAACAGCAGGAGAGGAGGTGCACACAGCACCCCCCAGCACCCACCACGGGGGAGGTGAGGGAGATTCCTGGACCTGAGAGGGGCCCTAGGAGCACATGCAGTGACAGTGGTGGGGGTGAGTGTGCTGCTGGGGGGGAGGCAAGAAAGGGGGGCTGCTTGCTGCTGCTGACAGAGAAAGGGCTGGGGGGACTCCTCCTCTCTGGCCCCTGTCCCGGAGCAGCCTGCCTGCACCCCACACTCATCCCCATCCCTGCCCCACCCCAGAGCCCTCACCCCCCCCACTGCACCCTTAACCCTCTGCCCGAGCCCTGAGCCCCTCCAGCACCCCAAACACCTTATCCCCAGTCCCAGCCAGAGCCCTCACCCCCCATACTCCTACTCTGAGCCCCTCCCACACCCCAAACCTCCCATTCCCAGCCCCAGACAGAGCCCTCACCCCTACTCTCACCCTGAGCCACTTCCACACTCCAAACCCCTCATCTTCAGCCACAACCCACAGCCGTCACCCCTGCACCCCATCCCTCTGCACCACTCCCATCCCCAAAATCCCTCTCAGAACCTGCACCACCTCCCTCCGCACCCCCTTTCATCCTCAAACTCCCTCCCAGAGCCTGCCCCCCAATCCTCTGCCCCAGCCTAAGGCCTACTCCCTCACCCAAACTCTCTCCCAGAGCCTTGGGTGGGTGGGGGAAGGTTCTGGGCACCACCAAAATTTCTACAAACCTGCCACCCCTGATCCTGCCCTGCAAGCCTGAATTCCCAGCATTCTCGGGACACATGCTGATCCCTAGTGGCCATTGCTGATATCCAGCACCTCCGTCCTCTCTGGATTGGAACTGGACTGGAACCAAAGATCATCTTGGAAGCAACATTACCAGCCCAAGTAGTCAAAAATCATGAGTTAACCCCCCAAAATCACAGGCTCTACCACCGCCGCTTCATCTATTCTTCGGCAGCAGGCCCTTCCCTCCAAGAGGGACTGAGGGACCCAACGCCGAATTGCTGGGGGAGAGCACAATTTTATATTCTTGCCTTGGGCGCAAAAATACCTAGTTACGGCTCTGATACCCATTGTCTCCTGTCTTTCTTCAGGCTTAGCTGGACAACGACCTCACCGCTGTCCCCCCGCCCCCTGTGATCGGAAGAAGGGAGACGTCTTAAGTCCCTGGTGGGTGCAGGAAAAGCTTCTTTTACCTGGACCAAGAAAAGCAACACGGTGGGTGAGAAAAACTGCATGGTTACCTTTGCTGGTTTTCCAAAACTCCTGAATGAGGCATGGGGTTTCATATACTGTGAGCCTTGCAGGTACCTGAAGCTTAACAAACTGGTTCTGACACTAGTTAGTTCCAATGGAGGGGGGGGGGGGGTTCTGCAGGTTTTGTCTATCTGCAAACAGGATTAATGAGACACCTGGCTCAGAAGAAATTAAGTATTTTGCTGTTGAGGCTAAAAACTATGTAACAGGGTGTCATAGGTTTGTTCCCCACTTTGAACTTTAGCGTCCACAAGATGGGGACCTGCATGGACTCCTCTAAACTAAAATCCTAGCTTAGATCTGGTACACTGCCACCAGCTAGAAGTTCCAGTGTCTAGCACACTCCCTGTTCCCCCAAACTTCCCTGGGGAACACAGATCCAAACTCCTTGAATCTTAATACAAAGAGGGATTCCCTATCCCCCTTCCCTTCCCCTGAAAATCCAAACAAGGGAAGAAATCAATCAAGCTCTAAAAAGAAAAGGATTTTATTAAAAGAAAGAAAGACAGTACACTATATCTGTAACACCAGGATGAAAAAATATACAGGGTCTAGCTATAAACCTGGAGAGACTTCCCCCCCCTCCTGGTCTACACTAGGAGTTTATGTCGAATTTAGCAGCGTTAATTCGACTTAACCGTGCACCCGTCCACACCAGGAAGCTAATTAGTTCGACCTAGAGGGCTCTTCAGTTCGAATTCTGTACTCCTCCCCGACGAGGGGAGTAGCGCTAAATTCAACATGGCTATGTTGAATTAGGCTATGTGTGGACGGAAATCGACCTTAGTAGCTCCGGGAACTATCCCACAGTGCACCACTCTGTTGACGCTCTGGACAGCAGTCCGAGCTTGGATGTTCTGACCAGCCACACAGGAAATGCCCAGGGAAAATTTGACACACTCCGGCGCCTTGTGGATGTTCTGCAGGACCACAGGCAGGAGGATAGAGCCCCCCTGCACTGTATCTGCAACTGCCCTCCCCCGCCACAAAGTCCCAAACCCCCCTCACTCAAGAAGGAGGGGGCGACAGGGGCCATGAAAACTGTCACTGCACCCCTGCAGAGTACACAAATACAAGAAGGCTCTCATTCCCTAAATGTTGAGAAGTCCTTCCCTTCCTGGCTCACCAAAGCCCCAATCCCAGTTTCATCCCCTAACTGTGTAGTTGATTATTAAAAGTAGTTTGCTGTTAATTACTATTTCTGTCAAGTTTTTCTACAGAAGACTGTCTGTGAAGGGGGGGGCAGAAGGGGGTTGTTAATTGCATAGGACAGTCACCTTTTCCAGGGTACAGACACGGGGGCAGGATCAACAGCAGGTCACACACACAGTGCAGTCAGTAGGCACCCTGGTCGGTCTGGGAGGTGTTTTCCATGTTCTGTGTGGGTGGGGGGTACGTGACTTATGCAGCGGTCCTTCTCCTGGACCACAGAGCCATGCAGCAGGGGAATCTGTAACCGTCCTCCCCCGCCACAAGGTCACGTAGCCCCCGCACACAGAGTCCCGAAAAGGAGGGATGGCAGGCTCCATTGAAACAACCAGTCCGGCACTGCAGACCGCTCTAGGAGCAGGAGCCTATCATTCCTCGAGTGTAGAAGCGGAGTTAACATCACTGCACACCCTACCCACCACAGTCTGCGTCCCTGTTTCAACCCTTTAACATGAATTCATTAATAAAGAAAACGTTGTTAATTAACAATGTTCCATTAACTTTATTTTTAAACGTGTGTTGGAAGGGGGGAAACGTGGTGAACGGGGTATGTAACCGCAGAAGAAAGTCAACAGTAACTGAAGCAGGGGCAGGTTCAGCTTCTCTGTAAAGAAACTGAACAGTCACAAGTTATCCTGCTCCCTGAGGAACCTAGCTTTCAAAGCCTCCCAGATGCACAGCGCTTCCCACTAGGCTCTTCTAATTGCACGGCTGTCTGGCTGAGCATAATCAGCAGCCAGGCGATTTGCCTCAACCTCCCATCCTGCCATAAAGGTCTCCCCCTTGCTCCCACAGAGATTGTGGAGCACACAGCAAGCTGCAATAACAATGGGGATATTGGTTTCGCTGAGATCTGAGCGAGTCAGTAAGCTCCTCCATCTCCACTTGAGACGTCCGAAAGCACGTTGAATGATGACAGTTACCCAAGACCACCCTCGACACCTTTTTCCCCCCAGCATGCATTGTGGGGAAATCCCAGAATTCAAATGGGCAGCGGGGACTGCGGGAACTGTGGGATAGCTTCCTACAGTGCACCGCTTCCAATGTTGACGCTTGCCCCGTTAGTGTGGACTCACAAACTCGAATTAGTGGCCTTAGTGTGGACACACAAATTCGACTTTGTAAGGTCGATTCCACAAATTTGAATTAAGTTAAATCGAACTAATCTGGTAGTGTAGACATACCCTCAGAATAATCAAAGTAACAGCAAACAGAAATAAAGATATTTCTTCAGCAAACACACAATTGCAAATGTAGAAATTAATTATAAGACTAAACCGCCTTTCTAATACTCACTATACTGAATAGAAGAAAATACTTCAGGAAAACTGGGAGAGCTTGAAGATATGTCTGGCCTCTCTTAGATCCAAAAAGAGAACAGCAATCCAAACAAAGGACGCAGACAAAGACTTCCCTCCACAGAGATTTGAAATTATCTTGTCCCTTGATTGGTCCTCTGGTCAGGTGTTCATCAGGTTAACCCTTTACAGGTAAAAGAGACCTTAACCCTTAACTATCTGTTTATGACACAGGGAAAGTTTTTTGTTTGC
>NC_052638.1:23784069-23829069 GCF_016161935.1 Mauremys reevesii | reverse complement strand
ACTAAATAGAATTGACTAAAAGAAACATGATTATGATACTTTTTAAATTTTTGCTGTCCAGCATTTGAAGTATCAGTTTTGCCTTTCAAATCGCATATTGGAGTCCATGTCCCATTAAAGGTTGGTACATTATTAAAATGTCTGGACAATCCTGTTTGCAGTAGGCATCTACGGTTGTTCTACAAAGAAGAGTCCATACATCCTTCAGGATGGAAATTTGTTTATATGTTCACTCCTGACAAATAAGCATTGTCATCGGTATGGGTGCGCATTTCCACTTACCCTTTTTGTAGCTGGAAAGCTTTATGAAAAATAAATTAATAATGCATACTAAATTATGTCTGCAAGAGAAATTTATGTATATATTGCCAGCTTCAAGACTGATTAGATTTAAATTTTTTTGAAAAGGATTTTTTCTCACATGCACACTATTCCTTACAATAAACCACATATTAGGATACACAGTCATGATTTTAGATGAGTACCTGGAAGGACTGAAGTAGGATTTTTTTATTATTACTATTAATTATTATTTATTATTCACTCAGAATTTCTATGTTGTGTTTCTTAAAAAGAGGGCTTTCTTCTGAATTATCCCCACCCACTCAAATATATGCGTTGGGATGACTAATTCATCTGGGTAGATGACCTATTATGAGAACTTGAAAAAGGTCCATTTAATAATAGCCCTCATTAAACAACAGATTCCTAACTATACAGTAAAGACTGTTTTTCAGTGAGAACATAAACCATACGTTTTAAATGCAGCCAAAAATGGATGCAGTATGCAATTTCCTTCCACGTAGCCTGCAGTGTATTACTTAGATTTGCAAAGCATAGCCACCGCTAGTACTTAACACTGCTGAAAGAGCCACCCTTCAAGGTTTTTTTAACCACAAAGAAAGGAGAAATATAGTAACATCGATTGTTAAATCCTAGTGCTTGTTACTCACTGCCCGCACACAGAACATCATCCCTTTGTAGCAGCGAGGCGAGCTGGTATTTATCAGGGTTCAGAGCTAGTTCAGCCACACACTTGACAAATTATTTGTGGAATTGTTGTATTCACAGTCACTTAAATAAGAATCTGTCAACACAAGGCTGTGCTTTGTTGCAGCAGGTCTCACAGTTTTTCCTGCGCACTCAAAGAATGATGGATTGGAGGTAATGCAAATTCACTACCATTTTATATGCTGGTGCCTTCTCCATAGACAGGAAACATAGCTCAGTATCATCTTGTAAAATGCCTTAACTGTAAAGGCCTAGTTCAGTGTTGAAAGTGCTGTTTAAAAATGGTATGTTGGAACAAGGAAATGTAATTCAAATATTTTCCTCACGTCTTGTTTTAGAGACTCTTTGTAGGTGCTGATGTGTATTCAGGTTTTTCAGGCTAACTGGGACATATGCTGATCTTTGCTTGGTAATTAAAACAAATCAATAAATATAATTATTTGGTTTTATGGTAACTTAAAGGTTAATATTGCTTAGTGGGATATTAAATTTAAATAGCTAATGCAGCAGAAAGTATTGTCCATTAGGCAACTTAATCTGCATTGTTTGTGTGCGTATGTGTGTATGTGTGTGTATATATATATAAAATTCAGTTGTCCAGCAAGAATAACCACATGTAAATGAAACAAGTGGCAACTCTGAGACATGGTAACCTAGTCTAAAGTACAGTTCAAAGAGCAGGACCCCAGGGTCAACAACTTCGTCTGACACAATGGCACTTTCTACAATAAGGGTAAAGTTCATCTGTGTGGGAGACAGAATACGTTAAGAGGCCAACCGAAGGCTGTGGGATGATCTTCCACAGGAACTCAAGACCATCCGACTACTACTACACCTCAATGCATTCCACTCTGGCAAGTACCCAGTGCAGCTACTCGTTCCATAGGGGGTCTGGTTGCCTGATAAATTGGATTTGGAAGTGGATTTAAGGAAAGGAATCTCCTAAAAACACTGGGGAACTGGACTAGGTCTCCTAATGTCTGGTACAGCAGAGACAACTCCCTTTTCCCAGTCCCATAATCATCATATGAGGGGAGGGCAGTGGGGTCCCAGCATTGGGACCAAGTTTGGAGGGATGGGTGCCTAACAGCAGCCCTCAGATAGGTGGAAACAAGTGAGGAAGAAATGACAAGCTGCACTTGCATTAGTTATTACTGGATAGTTCGCACACAAGTTACGTTAATAAAGTTGAGGCCTTATTAACCCACATCCTTCCCCTCTTACCTTTCTTCCCATGTGTCCAGGGCAAAGGAACTTTCCACAAGGGTAAAATTTGTGTGTGCAGGAGACAGCACTTTCTCTGGGGCTGGCCCAAGACCATGGTATTAACATCTAAAGTAGCTAAGGGCTATCTCAAACCACTTCTGCTCTAAGTGCTAGGCACATTTCTTACACACACACACACACACCCCCACACACCCCAACCATGTTTATAAAATTTAAAAAATTCCAAAACAAACACTCCACTGAAAACACTTTTTGGGCAAGGATGAGAGAACAGACACATGACAGATGTTAGTCATGTTGCTTAATGTGTTACTTGAAGGTGCTCAGAGAATGGAAAATCTAAGTCCCAGTGAAGTTGATGGAAATTTTGCCATTAACTTTAGTTGGGCCAGGATTTAATTCCAAAAATCTAAGGCCCCAATCCTGCAACTGAATATGAGCAGGTTCACTAGGGAGCCTATGTAGAGTTCAGTGAAATATCAGGGCCTAATTGATTTAGCTGGTATATACACTCAGATTTCAATATGATGGACTAGATAGATTTATGTTATTTGTGCATAGCAATGTTTCATCTGCAGTAAGACCCTTAATGACCCTGGTTGCTTTTGACTGTCTATCGGATTTTGGATTGGATGCTGGAGGATAGTTTTGAAGCTGGTAAGTATGGTGTTAATATGTAGTGTAATTGCTGTATGTGTTTTTATGGCCTGTGTTTTTGTTTCCCAAGTGAGCATACTTTCATATTATAGTGACTTGTTTGGATTTTATATTAGTGTAGTTTTACCTGGGAATCGTTTAAAAATATGTGATGAATTTACTGCTTGTGGATTGGTAGCTCTGTAGTTAGATTCCCCACTACTTGTTCACAGAACAGGTGCAGCGCAAGTAGTAGCAGTACAAGTTTTATTACACTGCCAGCCCTCACACCTAAATCCTGACCAGACTGGAAGGGCCACCTCTAGGGCTGAGAAGGTAGTTTGGTCTACATACCTATCAGTCACTGGCTCTCAGCTGAGACTATTAACATTGCCAATTAGTGCAAAATGGGGCTGCTTTCTGTGAAGTGAACACCTGTCCCCTGAGAATTACCTAGCAATGTTTAATGTAAAAATCATTAAAAGTAATTAAAATAGGGTTGGCCAGAAAACAAGAATTTGTGAAAAAAATTCAAGGTTTCAACATTTGTTTCTCTTCCAGCACAGAATGAAATAGAGGCCATTCAAAATTTTTCACTTGGGGCAGAGAGGGAACACAGAGATCACCCAAGAATACCAATAAGCCAGTGCATAGGACACTCAGCTATGTTGTGGGAGGCCCAGCTTCAAGTCCCATTGCTCTGCCTGATTCAGACCAGGAAATTGAACGTTGGATCTCTCTCATTCCCAAGCAGCTCTAATTAAAACTGAGGCAGGTGTGCTAATCTGTTCCCATTAGAGAAAGATTTCCCTGACTCTTATTTCCTGGTCACAGTCACTTGATTTTGGCCAAGTTTAGAAAGGGAAATACAACTCAAATGACAGATGTCTGTCTACTGACTCCAGTGGTTACTGATATAGAACCTGTGAACTACTTTATAGATAGCAGTGTGACTTGAAAGGGCAGGGCCTTGAACCACAGATGCTACTACAGCTCATTGGCTGGACTGGCAACAGTTGAGTTCCTTGCATGGGTTCTCTGCAGACTCCTGGACTCCATTCCCCTGGTACCTGCAGAACTCACCTATGCAAGACCTATTTACTCAGGCTTTGTACGGGATAAGTGAATAGCACCATTTTGGAAGGATTTGGAAGCTCTAAACAATTTAATCAAAGACTACAGATTGATTTACAGTATGGGATATAGTAGTTTCCTTCATGTTTAACAATGTTGTTGTGTAGCCAAAAATGAAATAGCCAAGAAATCACACATGGTTTATAACACATCCACTCAATAACATTAAGAATATATGTAATATTTTGAAATCACTGGCTAATTATTTTTAATAGTTTCATGATAATTTATGAACAGAAACTCTGTTGGATGTGTTCCTGCTTTGGTCTAAATGTATTTCTGAACACACTGTCAAACATCCTCATTTGGCACCTCTTCTGTTTCACTGAATTTCTTTAGTATGTCCAGATTTCTTGCCAATATATTTTTTGAACATATTTTGACAGCTTTGCCTCTAAATTTGTTACTATTTGTGCTTAAATAGGTATCAAATTGTGGTTATTAATGTGTTTGTTTCTTTTCTATATAGAGCCGACTGGCTAACGTCTTTGGTTTCTCCAGTGGTGATAGTGAGAGGTGAGCCAGGTGAAGGTTTTTTGCTTATTTCAAATGTCAATGAGATTTTAAAATTGCATAAAACAACCTGCAATAGATTTTTTTTTAATTTATGGTTGCATGACTGTCAGCAATAAGCCTCTGTGTGATTTTGGGGCTCTGATCTTTTTTTTTTATTAATTTGTTCTGTATGTTGTGCTTCTTCATGTTTACAGCTAAAAGCACTACGATGCGGCGGATCCTCGTGCTTAAACAGGGGTTCTTATTCTGCATTCCTTACTCACCCAAAACTGACAGCAGTGGAAGTTTTAGGTGTGTAAGGAATGCAGGGTCAGGCTAGAGGTCACTTCTTTGCTGAAACACCCATGGATAAATCAAATTTTAGTTTAGTATGGTTGGATTAACTAGACTATTGAATTTCAATTTGTTGTGTTCATTTACAAAATAATCTGTATAATGCTGAATGACTTCCTATTGGGTTTGTTGGAGCAGAATGAAAATACTGTATATTAAGGGAGATCATAATCTTTTCCATCATGTTTTCCTTAATGTGGCTATTATAGATTTATGAGACCTGCACATAATATGACATGAGCTGGGCTGGTTTGTGGCTGCAAAGACATTGGACAAAATGTGGGGTGTTGAGTTACCCCACCCAGAGAGAGAGTTCAGAAACACTGTGCTTGACTCGGGGAAGTGCCAGCCACAAAAGCCCCTGCTATGCCCTTTGAAAAAGTACAGCATGCACCCTATCTTCTTCTGGCTGAATTCTGCTGCGTGGGGCAGAGGTGGGTGAGACTACAATCCCACCACTCCCTGCCTTCGAGGTGGCTAATACTGTGCTTGGTCCTAGTGTCTTCTTGTGCTGAGATTGTGATCAGCCCCTGTGCAAGAGCCCAATTGGTGTTGCTAATATGCTCTTATGCCTTGTTTCAGATCCAGGCAGACCTAGACACAGTCAAAATGTGTATGATCATAATAAATAAGCATTGTTCCTGACACATTGCCCAAAGAAATGGGCCAGTGGGTTTTATTAATCAAAGTTATCTCTAACCATAGAAGTCAAAGGTGACTTGGAGGTCATATATTTTAGAATTCAGACTAACACTGAGTTTACTCAGTGCCATAATTCCTGGATATCTTTGCTCACATTGGTGGATATTGTGATATAATTCCCAAGAAATATGGTGGGTACCCTAAAAGTATTTTCGTGTTTTCAAAGATTCTGCCACTCCTAGTGATATCCCTCTCTCTAAAATGGGGAATTCCACTAGAAAACCTGTATACTTTTCAAGGGGATCCCTTTGTGTTTTTTTCAAGAGGCGATGCTGAGTCTCAGTAGAACTCATTGATTCATATTGCTAGCAGGTAGGTTGTTTATTATGCTGGATAATTCATATCAAATAGCAGGTGATTTTCTTGAAACAGCTGCTTATGGATCTAATAGTAAGTGGCCCTTTTTAATATAAAAATCGATAAAGGTTTGGCAGTATATCTGAACCATTATTGATTGCTTTTACAAAGACTTCATCAAAGTTCTTTAGCAATAAGGGTAAATTATTTGTCCCTTATGTTACACAGTATAGATAAAAAGTACAGTAGGCTGGGTTTTCAGCAAGTATAGTTGCAAATAACTTTCCTTGTGAGCTTGTCTATATAAATATGGGCCATATCCTCACTTCTGCAACTGCAAAATCTGTGCCTACTTTTCAAGTTGCCTGTGCAAATCTGTTTTTTTTTTTTCACCTTTAACTACTTGATTGCAGCTCCAAATCAGGTAGTGTAGATGCAAGTACTTTGATGTGCACCTGTAACTAACTTTCCTAAAGGGGAGTCCAACCTTCACACTTTTTCAAATATATGCCATAACACATCCATAACGAGGCGAGCACACTCTATATGCTATGCACAGTTCACTACATCTCACAAAAACATGATCTGGAAACATACAGAAAAAACATTCCAAATGCATTTTATTTATGGACTTCCAGACCGAGTCTGATACCCTTACTCACCTTAAGTAGTATCTTACTTCTCAAGTCGTCTCATTTATGTCTGTGGGACTATTTGAGAAATAAACTAGTATTCGGCTTGCATCCGAAGAAGTGGGTATTCACCCACGAAAGCTCATGCTGCAAAACGTCTGTTAGTCTGTAAGGTGCCACAGGATTCTTTGCTGCTTCTACAGAACCAGACTAACACGGCTACCCCTCTGATACTAGTATTCATTGTGAGTAAAGACATCAGAGTCTGGTCCTTAGTAAATTAATCCTGGGTAAGATCCAAATGCCACAAATAGCATGGAAATTCATTGTCCACTGTGGGAATGGCTCATATACAACATTTTGGGGCAAATTTTGCCCTCAGTTCTGTGCTGGTGGTGTCCCTAGTTGGTCCACTAGCACAAATTAGAGCAGCAACTATTGCCAGATGTCAACATCCTCAAGTGGTTAGGGCAGGGCCAGGATCAGCAGGGCAGAGAGATGGCCATATCCCAACTTCTTTTCCCTGTCATGACAGAGAGGGGTGACATTGGAGCTGCTATGCTGGATTGGTGCCACCAGAGGATTTCCCTTCCTCTGTGGTGTGGTGGAAAGCAAGCAAAGCACAGCATAGTCCAAGATCTGGGCTAGTATATAGGTACAAAGAGTGCACATACTGAACATGGACTCACACTGGTTTACCAAGTGCTGTTGAGACAAATGACAATATAATACTAAAAAGGTAGGAAGGACTCTCTGAAAATAATTTTTAAAATAGATTTAGAAAGCTCAGGACTAGGTTGTATGGGGAATAATTTTGTCACTGATGGAAAATCTGCACCTGTTTGAAATTTTGCGCACAATGCTAACATATTTAAATATATTATACATAAAGAGTAAAATCTGAACTAAACACTCATTCCAGCTTCCTGCCTTAAATGACCCCCTTAAAGTTATACCCAAGCTTTTCAGTATAATTTCACTTGAACCTCAGATAAAGGCTTATGTCTTCTAGCCCACTGATTTTTGCTCATCTGCTGGGTGGTTGCTTAAGAGAGGAACTAGCAAAAATAATTTGCCTTCTACAGATGAGCTTTATCTGAAGTGCAAAAGACGTTCTATTGGAATTCTTTAAACTGGATACTAGAGAGGGAGTGACCTACTGGAGATAGCCCTTAGTGCTTTGTCTGTGTGTGTGTGTGTGTGTGTGTGTGTGTGTGTGTGTGTGTGTGTGTGTGTGTGTGTGTTGTATTTACTCATGTGTATTTAGGTAGGTTCCATTGAATGCATATAAGTAGTATATAGAAGGTGTAATAATGTTATCTGTTTTGTCTTTCCTGTTTCCTGTTGATTGACTTTTATAACTTGCAAACATTATGCTGGATTGGTAAATTGCAATAAATTTAATCAAGAATTATTTTATTCAGCCTACTAATGAGGAATAATAGTGTATGTATCAATTAGACATGTCAATTTGCGTGAAGAAATAATTTACAAAGGGATAGTAGGTAAAAAAAATATCATTGGTATCAATTCACTTCATTATTTTTAATTTGCTGTGAATATTGAGTGTTTCCAACATAAAATCATTTCTCAATTAAAATAAAATTGCTGTACTCCTATCAGCTTTTCACTGCTTGTTGTTGCTTACAGATTAGCAGTTGTCATTGGCTTCACTCTGTCATTCCATTAATCTGCACCCATAAATGGGTAAAAAAAAAAATTCAGCTTGCCAATGAATGGCAGTAAAATCTCTAATTTTTTTTGTGTTGCATTGAAATGGCAGAGACACTGCAACAACAACGATCTTTGGATATCTTAACCATGATACAAACATGAGGCCCCGCCTTCAGCATCAGAGAAGGGAGAGTGTGAGCTTTCTTATGAATTTTGGCACCTTTTAATTACTCTATGTTCCCTTTCTTTTCCCCTAGGGCCTAGGCCATTTCTAGTAAGCCAGGTCCCACAAATGCATTCTTATGCTGTAAATCAGTGACTGTGAGACTGCGTTAAGAACTGGCATTGGTTTGCAGCTTCCTTTCACTTTAGGACCTAAGCAGTGTTCCGATTATAAACAAATAACACAAGTATGTATGGACAAAATTAGAAAGGCCGAGGCACAAAATGAGATCAAACTAGCTAGAGACATAATGGGTAACAAGAAACCATTCTACAAATACATTAGAAGCAAGAGGAAGACCAAGGACAGGGTAGGCCCATTACTCAAGGAGAGGGGAAAAACAACAACAGAAAAAGTGGAAATGGCAGAGGTGCTTAATGACTTCTTTGTTTCGGTTTTCTCCAAGAAGGTTGGTGCTGATTGGACATCTAACATAGTGAATGCCAGTGAAAATGAGGTAGGATCAGAGGCTAAAATACGGAAAGAACAAGTTAAAATTTACTTAGACAAGTTACATGTCTTCAAGTCCCCAGGGCCTGATGAAATGCATCCTCGAATGCTCAAGGAGCTGACGGAGGAGCTATCTGAACCATTAGCGATTATTTTTTAAAAGTCATGGAAGACGGGAGAGATTCCAGAAGACTGGAAAAGGGCAAATATAGTGCCAATCTATAAAAAGGGAAATAAGGACAACCTGGGGGATTACAGACCAGTCAGCATAAGTTCAGCACCTAGAAAGATAATGGAGCAAATAATTAAGCAATGAATTTGCAAACACCTAGAAGATTAGAAGGTGATAAGTAATAGTCAGCATGGAATTGTCAAGAACAAATCATGTCAAACCAACCTGATAGCTTTCTTTGACAGGGTAACAAGCCTTGTGGATAGGGGGAAGTGGTAGACATGGTATATCTTGACTTTAGTAAGGATTTTGATACTGTCTCCCATGATCTTCTCATTAAACACTAGGAAAAATAACCACTGATGGAGCTACTGGGTGGGTAAGGCAACTGGTTGGGAAACCATTACCAGAGAATAGTGATCAGTGGTTCACAGTCATGCTGGAAGGGCATAACAAGTGGGGTCCAGCAGGGATCAGTTCTGGGTTTGGTTCTATTCAATATCTTCATCAAAGGTTTAGATAATGGGATAGAGAGTACACTTATAAAGTTTGCGGATGATACCAAGATGGAAGGGGTTGCAAGTGCTTTGGAGGATAGGATTATAATTCAAAATAATCTGAACAAACTGGAGAAATGGTCTGAAGTAAATAGGATGAAATTTAATAAGGACAAATGCAAAGTACTCCACATAGGAAGGAACAATCAGTTGCACACATACAAAATGGGAAATGACTGCCTAGGCAGAAGTACTGCAGAAAGGGATGTGGGGGGTCATAGTGGACCACTAGCTGAGTCTATTTGGGGCATGGCTACAGCTGAGGCTGCCTCCCAATCAGCCCAGCCTAAGGATCTCAGCCCCAGCCCTCGCCAAGGGCTGGCTTTTAACCCTTTCAGGCTGGGAGCGGGTGATCTGCTACATCGAGATAATACTTAGTCCTGCCATTAGTGCAGGGGACTGGACTAGATGACTTCTCGAGGTTCCTTCCAGTCCTATGATTCTGTGATTCTATGATTTCCCTTTATTAGCATGGCTGTGTCTTTATTTAGTTTTCCATAATGTCGCTGAGCGTGTGCATGTGTTTGGGTGACATATGGACCTCTGTACTTGTCTCTATCCATTCAAATAGATCATAAGGCAGACAATAAGGGAACATTTTTTAGAGCTGAGTGCAGGGCCGCCCAGAGGATTCCGGAGGCCCGGGGTCTTCGGCGGCGGGGGACCCCCACTTCGGCAGTAAGTCGGCGGCGGGGGGTCCTTCCATTCCGGGACCCGCTGCCAAAATGCCCCAAAGACCCACGGCGGGGACCCCCCACCGCCGAATTACCGCCGAAGCGGGACCCGTCGCCGAAGTGCAGCCCCCACTGCGGGTCTTCGGGGCACTTCAGCGGCGGGTCCCGGAACGGAAGGACCCCCCACGCCGCCGAATTACCACCGAAGACCCGGCTGCACTCCGGCGGTGGGTCCCGCTTTGGCTGTAATTTGGCGGCGGGGGGCCCTTCTGTCCCAGAGAGGAAGGACCCCCGGCCAGTGAAGACCGGGAGCGAAGAAGCTCTGGGGGCCCAGGCCCCGCGAGAGTTTTCCGGGGCCCCCAGAGCGAGTGAAGGACCCCACTCCAGGGCCCCCAAAAAACTCTCGTGGGGGCCCCTGCTGGGCCCGGGGCTTGGGGTAAATTGCCCCACTTGCCCCCCCCCCCCGGGCGGCCCTGGCTGAGTGTGGGAGTTGCACAGCTAAATCTCCAAGCCTGGCTATGGAAATATGTTCTATAATTTCTTCCGCTAGTATCTATCTATTAGAAAACTCTTGACGATCCACAGGATCATCTTACATACTTGTCACCATGGCCACTGAAACAGAAGGAAATACCCTGCAAGCTATAATTGATTAATTTATTGTTAAGAAAATGGTATTCAAAATTTTAAAAATTAAACTGAAAAACTGAATTGGGAAATGTTTTACATATAAGTGGAAAAGATTGTCATTTACCCTATGACTGCTATTCTCTGGTTGTAAGAAATGAAGGTAATGTCTGTGTTAAGTTCTATTTTTGATTATTTTTCCTGCAATTAATGCTGCAGGTCCTGATTACCTTAGACTGATCTGCTTGAAAGCCTTTAATCATGGTATTTTCACCAATGAGAGCTTTTTGAAAGAACATTTTGAAAGTAGCATGGAGAAGATGCAAGAAGGTGAAGATGATAAGATGCGTGGAGCTGAGCTGTAAATAGCAGCGAGGCCTTACTACAACAACAAGCAGAAACTTTTGCATCTGTTTTCTAATTCAGACAGCAAAAGATAAAGTTTGTTTCAATTTGTATCAAAGAATTTAAAAAAATACTTTGAATTTCACCTGATACATCTGCTAGTTTGCTTGTCAATAACCAGGATAAATACTCCACCTCAAAGTAAATCTTTGGAGCTCATGCTAAAGTATCTGTGGTTGCAGAGAAACTATCTTGGCTGGTTTTCATAGTTGTAGAAATAAATAAGAAATTAACAGGTGCTCCTTTTTCTGTCCTTGGTGATTTTAATGAAAAAACCATTGCATAAGGTGAACATCTTCTGAGTTCTTGATAAATCTAGAGTTGTCATTTAGCATTGATGATTTGTGAAAAAAATCAGGTGGGCCATATGAGTTTAATGCTGTTCTTTTGAACAGGGATTTGCATATTTCAAAACTGAATCAGAAATATTGTTGAAAATGTCTGACTTGTTTTACACTTAGGTGTGCTGATTTGTGATACATAATGGCATCTACACTGAGGCATGTGCTGATGAATGGGATCCATGTAATTTATCCTAGTACCTCTGGTCCTGAACTTGTTAAGTGACATTTGAAGAAAGAAATTTCCATGGTGTACTCGAAACAACCTTGTTACAGATGTTAGAAAACATTAAAAAATATGGGAAAGATGGCAAACACAGGAAGTCATGTAAGAAGGATTACTGCTGACTTCTCCAGCTATCTGCCTTGTCAATAATTGACATGTTATATACAGCTAAGGTCTTGTCCTCATCAGAAGATATCAGGGCAATATTATAAATTTTTCTACTCACTTATCCTCCTTTTTCTATTTATATCCTCTTGCAATTGGCTCTTCTTGCAGATTTGAGTCATGTATATTCTGTGTAGTTAACTTTTGGCCCTCCAGAGTTGAAACTATATGACATTGGCTGGGACTTGAAAAGAAGAATAAATATGATCTTGGTATCTAATTTTATACATGACACCTGGGAACAGTGCATGTCATAATATGCAGTCTTATTATGGCTCCCCAATGAAGAACAACCATCTACCATTAGCTTGCACAGCACATTCCTTTTTAGCCTTGCTGATACTGCCGTTGTCCAAAATGCACCTGCAGCCAAACTTTTCTTCGTTGCAATGCCAATACACACCCTAAGTTGATGGGGACAAAGAACATATTCTGAATGGTAACATGATGAATAGAGAAGACAAGGGTATCTGTGTTAGATTTAGAGTCATTTTACTTTCTCTGCATTTTAAATAAATTAAACTAGAACGGAGAGTATGGAGTGTCTTACAATAACAGAAATAACTGTCTAAAAACCAGGAGTGAAAATTATTACTTGCCAACCTAAAACATTTGATAAATTGTCTGCATTATTTAAACTTTTTCCCTCTGTGTGGTCCTATGACTGTCTCAGTGAGACCTAAAGTGATCTGCTTTGTAAGTGCTACTCAGTAGTGCCATACATACCAATAATACTTGCCTTCCTGCTTTATTAGAAGTTACAGAGGAAGCTTCTGATCATCCAGCTATGAAAGCCACCATGACTGGTTCTGCCCAGAAGCTCCATAGCTACACATGGAGCAGAAAAGTCGCTTTTTGCAGCCGGCTGCAAAGTTCTTTCAAACCATGTGAGCTATTACCCTGACAAGCTTTCACATTGGCATTCTCAGAGATACAGATTAGTTTCAGCATACCAGCCTTCGAGGAGTATGTATGAGCTAAGACAACATTCAGACCCTACACTACATCTGTGAAACTCCAAGCCAACCAGTCCATTTGAACAAGAAAAATGGTATTTGGTTCCAGTAAGCTACCACAGAACGCTGTCCAGATTTGACAAATGTTGCAGTGTTTGCTTTTGTGTGTTTAGTACACAGTGCAAGTGCTGGAAAAAGCTTTTCACATGATGCAGCACTGCTAGCAGATAATCACTGGAGCATTAAAACAAGAGAATTTGTGTGTATCCAACATGCTGCAGTAGGATAAGAGGAAGCGAATAAGAACTAACTGCTGGAGTTTTAGAAAGATGTCCTTCCTTCTCTTGTTCACACTGATTCACTTTAATGTGTTGCTTTTAGTCAGCGTCTCTAACAGCTGAAAATGTGTAGATTAGAAAACCCTAAACTGATGTGAAAATGGTTTTGTTTCTCTCCTATTTTAGACTGTGTACGTTTTTGAGGACATTTTCAGTTTAATTATGCAGCACTAAAAAGTTGAAATTAAACTGAATTTGCAATGGGAACTGCTCATTTTAGTTAACTGTCAAATTTACTGTGGCACTGTGAAATATGGGCCTCTACTAGTTTGATCTGTTCTGGAAAAAATGACTATTTTCTGGGGGATAGGGTGGGGGAGCAACAAATCTCTTAGTATAGCTACAGCAAGCTAACAATTCAAAGAGAGATTTGACAAAATTAAGCCAGTAGTTTTTCAAACACACTGGAATCCACTCCAGATTTGGTCTTCAGTTGTTTGAACAATAGAAAGATGGACAATAACAGGTGATGTCTCTTTTTTGCATCTTTAATCTCTTTTGTTAAATGCACCTTCCATATGTAGGTAGCAGAAAAATGTTTGCTTTAAAATAATCTTATGATTACCTGGTTGGCTCAGGGATATCAGACATGAAATCTTTTGAAGGATGCCATGATATAATGTGATGAATACTGTATAACAAGTGAATATTTATCCAAGATCACATAGATCTCAGTAGCTCTATTCTTAGCATCTGATGTACAGCATTATCTATATAGAACATCTCAGACTAGTGTCTGAAGACCGCCCTTTTCCTCTAAGCCCTAGGCATTTTTATCACTGTGCCGATAAAAAGAAAGGGATTTATGGGGTACTGCTTTTTAATTCATTTAATTCTCTGTTCATTTTGAGGTTAATGTTGTTGATCTATTTTTCTCTTGAAACAAATAAAAACAATATGTGCTGACACTGACTTTGACTTTTGACACGGGAGATCGAGGTCAACATTTAATTTTATATTTATAGACTACATGAACAATATTATCAGTATTAAAAACTGTTCACTCAGTCCTTGTCATTTTACAACTTCGTTCAGTAGCTTATATCACATTGAGTATTTTCTCCAACTCTGATCAAGATGCCATCATTCACAATGCTATAGTTAAGGGTCTGTCAGCTTTTTCATTAGAAACCCCATTTTTCAGGGGTTCATAACTCGACTGGTTAAAAAAAATGTTCCAAGACTGACCCTTGGCTATTTTTAAACCATATGAGTGTAAAATACCAGGAGCTGACTGGTTTGGATGTTTGTTGAGTGAGGGTATTGTTTCATTTAAAACTTGAAATAAATGTATCAAACAATGTTCTATAATGTAGTCTGAACACCCTTGCCATTTTTTATTTGTTTTAGTTTTTAGTGAGTGTTTTGTTCGTGAAAGATGATAATTTAACAGCTGGTGGATGCCAGAGGCCTGGGCTACACTCAGAATTTGTATTGGTATAGCTCTGTTGGTTAGGGGGTTGATTTTTTTACTGGTATGATCCCTGGTGTGGACATATAAAGGTGGCAACTCCTCCCCCCACCCCAAACTCCCCCATCCACCCCAGTGGTCAACTAGTTGCAGTGTTGCCAATTTAGTCGTTATCCAACCCCCCCCCCATAAATTCAAACACCCCCTCTAATTTCAATTCCTGGGTGCCTTATATCTGTATAACCTATCCCCATTCCCACACAAGAATAAGCTATATTGGTATAAGCAATTGTATACTGGCATAACTGTGTCACCATTGGGGAGAAGGAGGGATTGTACTGCTTTACCTATATTGATATAGTTAAAGTGTTATCATTTTGGTGTGTAGATGTACCCTACGATCTCTTTAGCCACAGAGCAGGTAGAGCATGGGTAATTACAGTGGACGATTCCTCACATTGCCAATGGGGCAAGATTCTTAGCTGGCATAAATTGCCATAGCAATGGAGCTATGTCACTTTACACCAGCTGAAGATCTGCCCCATTGCACCTTAAGTCCATTCTGGAGAAACTGCCTTTTGGGCAGTGTGGCAAATTGCCGGCACTATTATGATGGGTCTCGTGCTTTCTCTTCTTGGGGGGGGGGGGGTTTCAGGGAACCATTTCTTGCCCCTAAATTGGAATATTAATTGCCCCACTAGTGTCTTAGAGGAGGGGAGTGGAGAGGGAGGGACCTGGGTCCGCCGTCTACTCCAGGTCCCAGCCCAGGGGCCCTGAGGTTAGTGGTGAACCACTGGAACTGATAGTTCCTTCCCCTGGGCTACTTCCCTCTCCTGCCCTTCAGCTTGTGGGGGCTTCCTGCCCTCCCTCTGCACAAGCCAGGTGCCCCTTACCTAGGGTCTAGGACTTCTTAGCCCATTGCAGCACTTCTCCAAACTGTCCTCTGCTTCCCTTCAAACTCTTCTCTGCTCTGCTCTAACACCAATTATTTCTGCTCCTACTCCCACACTGTCTGATTGAAGCGGGGGTTTTTATCATGTGACTGACTGCAGGTGCTCTACTAGGCTTCAGGTGCTCTAAATGGCTTCAGGTGCTCTAGTTAATCTATAGCAAACTTTCTTCCCCTTACAGGAAATAAGGCTCCCTTCTAACCCTCTCCTGCTGCCCTCTGGCCATGCTGTATCACAGCAGAGAGAGTATATTATCTTCCATGACAAAGATTCTTCTCTCTCGCACACTGGTGTGAATCTGGAGTGGTGCCTGTGATGTCAAAGGGGTTTCACCAGGGGTAAAACTGGTGTAAGTGTGATAAGAATCAGGCTCCATAATTTTTTTCTTGAAAACCCCTGTGTCAGATCTTCAGCTGTGGTGAATCAAAGCATCTTCATTTACATTAATGGAGTAATGCTGATTTACACCCCCTGAAGATCTGACAGTTTTTTTTTTATCATGGAAGCCATAACTAGGGCCTTAGGGCTGGAGTTTTTGCAACCATTTATGCATGCAGGTAACTTTTCTCATGTGAGTAGTTTCATCAGACTGTAAGTGGCTTCAATGGAATGACTAATATGAGTAAAATTACTCCAGATAGATTTCTGATTACAGGATCAGACCCTTTGGCACCTTGTCTGCAAGCAGTCAGTTGCAGGATCAATGTGATCATTACTCACCTGGATGGGATTTCAGAAAATATCTGGTCCCCCTTTATTCAGTTTGTTAAATAGCCAGAATTCTGAGATTAAAATAATCTTCCACTGCAAATGCACAGTAACTTTTTTTTCTCAGATCATAAAGATTTATCTACCTAAATATTTATTAACATGGTAGTAATAATTGTGAGAAAACTGATTCAATCTGTGCAGTTAAAATAATCTACATATTTTCAAAATGTCTAAATGTATACTGTATTTATGTAATAGCCTGCAGTAGTTTTTGCCATTTATAAGTTTTTTAAAGGTTCTATAGTCACGTGTTCACAGTAGTCCACAATGATTGCTAAGGAGTTTTTCCAGGGCAGGGTATCTAGTAATTAATATGCATTTTAAAGCAGCAATGTATAGGCAGTTTTAGAAGGCAGATGAACCCACCATTGTTTGGTATTGCCTTGCCCATCTTAATGAGGGTTGTGAACCTGAAAAGTTGATGGCTCTTGTGAAACAACTTCCCTCTCTATGAAGATTTGCAGTAAAATGAAGCAGTAAAAATGATTAGTGCTTCTTTTCAACACATGGCAAGAGGTGTTTATTTGCCTGCTGGAATTATTGTGGTGTATATACAGAGTGAAGCAGAGAGGACAACTCGGTGGTCCTATATGGTACCCAATTAGTACTGTGAGGCTATTTAAAAGAATATCATTACCATTAAAATTAAAGGGATTCAGCAGAATGGAATTTAAATACTCATTCAAACCAACCATACCATTGTAGCAAAACTGCTCCAAGTACTTGGATTGTTTGAAAATACAGTTTCCTGATGTGGTACACTGTTAGGTACAGTCAATTAGTCATTGGGTCTTTTTAGGCCAAATCCTAAAGGTTTCAGGACGTGGCCCAATATTTTTAGTGTTTTTCTTGATCTTTTAGATTCTCTTATGTAAAGCCTCTTCTATTCCTAGCTCCTTTGAATTGCATTTCTCTCTTCTTGACGACTACTACTACTGTGTCCTAGCCATGGGTCTGAAGTACCTGTTCTCCTAGTACACCCCTAACACTCTGGTCATCAATGCTACCAATGAGAGAAATAGTCAGCTTTGCTTCAAATCAACACCCTCTGATAAGGAGCTTAAATGGCTGGACCTTCTAGGCCATGAGAGCAATTCGTCAGCCTCCCTTCAATTCTGAGTCGCCAGCTATCAGGCTCTGATGGTGAAATATGACTTTACAAATTATAGTATATTATCCCATTTTATTGATTTGTTGCCTCAGGACAAGAGAGAGCAGTTTCAAGCTCTTATTACAGAGGGTCAGACAATCATGAAGGCTTCCCTGCAGGCTTTCCTCGACATTGTGGATACAGCCTTCTGGCTACCGTTGTAGTCATGCATCAAGCCTCTTGGCTGCAATCATCCAGCCTGCCCAGGGAGGTATGAAATACCATGGAAGTCCTGCCCTTCACGGGTCCTAAATTTTTAGCGATGCCATGGACAGGTCTCTCCATTCATGTAAGGACTCCAGGGTGACATTGCTATCTCTCGGCATATATGCTCTATCTACACAGAAGACATAGGAAGTGTTAGACAGCACCAATGCTCCTGCTGACCCCCAAAGACCAGTTGAACCACCCAGAAAGAGGCCTAGCTGCATAAGAGAGGCCCACCTTTCACCATCATGTCTCAGTCAGCTACATTATTCAAATAACAATTTTGACCCATAGGTTAAGGATGACAAACTCTTCCCATAGGATCTTCAGCTTCATCAAACCTCCATCCACCCTATGAAGAATGTCTTGCCAATTTCTTCCCTTCCTGGGACCATGTCACCTTGCACAAATGGGTACTGGAAATGATCTTGATAGGCTACTCCATCCAATTCAGCTCCATCTCCCCCACCTTCTCCCCACCCCAATTCAGGGACACTTCTCATGGGAGGCTCTTAAAACAGGTAGCAAAATTCCTCCAGCAACTCTGGGTTATTGAACCCCTCTCCCTTGGACTTCATCAGAAAGGGATTCTATTCCAAGTAATTCCTGGCCCCAAAGGAAAAAGGAGGCTGGAGACCAATTCTGGACCTTTGGATTCTAAACACTTTTATTTATGCACAGCATTTCAGGATGGTCACCCTAGCAGCAATCATTCTATCGTTAGATCTTGGGGATAGATTCTTTGCCCTCAACCTCCATGATGCCTACTTTCATGTAGCCATAGGCCTAGCAGACCAATGGTTCCTCAGATTTGTAGTGAGTACTGAACATTGTGTCCTTCCCTTCAGCCTATCAATTACCCTAAGAATGTCCTCTCCATCCTCACAGCCCATCTTTGATGGTTGGGAATAATAGTCTTTCCATATTTGTCAAGTATCAGAGGGGTAGCTGTGTTAGTTTGGATCTGTAAAAGCAGCAAAGAGTCCTGTGGCACCTTATAGACTAACAGACGTATTGGAGCATGAGCTCGGATGCATCCGACGAAGTAGGTATTCACCCACGAAAGCTTATGCTCCAGTACGTCTGTTAGTCTATAAGATGCCACAGGACTCTGCTGCTTTTCCATATTTTGACTACTGGCTCCTCAAGGATCTTTCTTTTCTCGAGGTCAGGGGCAGCTCTAGACATTTCGCTGCCCCAAGCACAGCGGCATGCCACGGGGGACGCTCTGCACGCCTGCGGGAGGTCCACCGGAGCCACGGGACCAGCGGACCCTCCGCAGGCACGCCTGCAGAGCCGCCTGCCGCCCTTCCGGTGACCAGCAGAGCTTCCCCCGCGGCATGCCGCCCCAAGCACACGCTTGGTGTGCGGGGGCCTGGAGTCGCCCCTGCTTGAGGTACAGTCCACTACCAAGAAGGCCTTAGCTGTTTTCCAGTTGAGATCTTCATCTCAATATAGAGAAAGCAACTTTGACACCTGTGTGCAGCACACAGACTATTTCACAGCCACCCTAGACTCTGTAATAGCCACCCTAGACTCTGTAATAGCCAAAACATACCTACCTGCAGACTTATTTGCTGCAATGTCCGGCCTAATCTCCATACTGCAACAAAGGCTGTGAACCACAGTGAGGGTTTGCCTTCCTCTCCTGGAACACTGGTTAATTTCCTAACTCCCCATGGATGGCTGCAGGCCCAGTAGCTTCCTGGTTCAAGACAGTCTTCACTATCAACAAACACAAATTGCCAGAGGAGTATCAGTACCTCAGATGGCACTGGACTCCCTCGGTTGGTGGAAAGATCCTCAGGAAGTCTGTGTGAGAATGCTTTCTCGTGTAATGAACGCATCATTACCATGGATGCCTCAGTCCTAGGCTAGGCTGTTCACCTCCAGGATCATACAGCTCAAGGCAGATGGGCTTCTCGTGAGTAGTTACTTCACATCAATGTCCTCAAACTCTAAGTGGGCCATTAAGCCAGTCTTCACATTGCTACCCACTATCAGGGCCAGTCAGTCAGAGTAACATTAGACAACCGAGTGGCTATTATCTATATAAACCACCAAAGGAGAAGCAAAATCTCTATCTGTATGCAAAGAGTCGGTAAAGATACGCAGCTAGTACACAGTGGCCATTCACATAGCCCCACAATGGCCAAAATAGGTATAGTTCCTGACCCTGAGTTGTCCGACACTGTCTGCTTCTTCACCTTTCTCTGATGGTGGACATTCTGACCCAGAAGTTGGACTCCATAACCCACCCCAACCTTTCATTGCTACACCTCAAGGCCTGGCTTCTCGATGGTTCTTAGTACTGGAGCCAGGACTCTTCTCTCGAAGTCTAGAAAGTTCTGCTGAATGACAGAAAAACCACCCCAAGAAAGAATTCCCTGCAGATGTGGAAGGCAGTTCCTCAGTGCAGAGGAGGGTGCTGAGGAGGCAGATTCAATACAGAGCATGGAACAGCTTCACCAAAGGCCATGTACACCCTGGAGGCGTGGACTAAGAATAAGAAATATGTGAATGGAGGACCAGGTGGCTGTTATTTGTGGGTACCTTTCACGGGAGGGCTATGAAAGGGGATTGAGCCCTAGAGGAATGAGGTATAACTCAGAGAAAAAGGAGAGGTGACTTACCTTGTACAATAACTGCTGTTCTTCAAGATGTTTTGTCCCTGTGCATAATCCACCACCCATCCTACTTTCCCCTCTGCTTCGGAGTCCTACCATGCTCTGAGATTGAGAAGGAACTGGAGTGGCATGGGTCCGCTTCTCCCAGAGTCCTCATACTAGAGCAGGAGGAAGCATACTGTGAAGAAAATCTCCAGTCAAGAGCAGACAGGTGTGTGTGCATGTGGAGCATGCACAGGGACAAAACATCCTGAAGAACTCAGTTATTGTATAAGGTAAGTAGCTGCTTCTTTGTGGCCCATGTCTGGAGAGTATGATTTAGATGCCGAAGAACAGCTCTATGTGGGTAGAAACCTGCCCTTGAGTGCACCTTGCTTTATTTGCTTTCACTCCCACCATTACAAAGGGGTGGAGTAGGAGTGGGGGAGAAAAGACGATGAAGAAAGGAATAGAATTTTGGTCTTCACATCTGTTTGTCAGTTTCCCCTGCACTCTGTTTGAATGGTGAGCCCCCAAATGCTGAAAATAAATAATGAATACTCCATTGCAGTGATGAGTGGATGCTTATGAATTTTAGGTGCTTAGGTGGAGTTTAGGAGAGACAAAAGTTAGCAGTTTTTAAAAAAAATCCTCAATACAGTTCACAGGTATTTGCTTTTCAGAGGTAATGAAAGATGGCTGGAGGTAGGGCAATGTGTGATGTGGAATCCCAGTAAATCAGTGGGTACTTCTTGTTCAGAGCTGGCTGAACTTGCTTTCAGTAGTTCAGCATATCTTTGTTTATAAATCTAAATGGTATTGTGTTGTATTGTACTTTGCAGCATAATAAATTGTAACATTCAACATTAACTGGTCAGGCTTCAGTGATAACAAAAGTTCAGCAGGCTGGTGGCACTCTAATCAATATTGCCTTCTATTTATAGTATTGTTACAAATGGAGGTTTTATTTAAATTAGACAATGTTGAAAAGCATACAGTAGATCAATAAACTAAAATACAGTAACGGATTTTAATTCATGGCTGATATGCTGCTGCTCTTTTGTCACATGCATCCTTAATGTCCCCTAAACAACATCACATTTACTGTGTGCCGTTATGGATGTTGCCTGGCAAAGGCGTAGATGTTTTAAATAAGCAAGATTATAGTATTGTGTAATGAGAAGAAAAGGGCTTCTAAACAAAAAGAAAACATTTGTTTTGTTTTCTGTGCTAGTCTTTAGCAAATCCATTTAATCTGATGAATATTGAACATGCCATGTTGCAGTCAGTGGGCCTGATTCTGCTCTTGCTTACATTTCTTTTACAACAGTGTGACTCCACTGATTCAATGCAGTTACACGTGGACTGATATCAGCTTTTATACCAGTTTTGGTCCATTGTATCAATCTCTTTTTCGCGGGGCAGCTAAAGTTTAGTTTAGTGTGGAGATCTGAACTCCTACCAACATACAGTTAATTGTAATTTTTTCTCTTGAACGCTCAGGTTAAATTTAAATATGAAGCTAACTTGTGGATTATTGTGATTCCTTTTAGAATTTGGTTTCTATACTAACTTTTGAGCCTTTAGTGGCATGAGGTAAATTGATCAAGTGCACTAGCTGTGTCAGAGAAAATGGAGATACAAAGCTGGGTGTTAACAGCATGCTAATGCACGGTAACTGTCAGCACCGCACCAGCACACCCTTAATGGCCTTGTATACACCCTGAAAAGTATGCATGACATCATGGAGTCCTGTAGAATCCTGCAATATCATCATTGTGATCAATTAATGCAACCAGTGAAGTCTCTGTACCATACCCAGACCTAATCAAGAAAAAAAAATCAGAAAATCAAACTTGTCAGAAAAATCAGGGCAGGTGTTGCCTCACTGTAACCCTTTCAGTGATCTTCCCCACCCAAAAGGAAGGTTTGAGATGGAGGGATAATTAGTGAGATTGTCAGCCTCAAAGATAACTTTCTGAGCAAGGTCTAACAACTGCTTCTTTGCAAAACGTCTCATCCAACAACAGACTCGGAGATTCTAGGGCCAGAAGGGACCTTTGTGATCATATAGTTGGACCTTCTGCACAACACAAGCCAAATAACCTCATGTGGCAATTTCTGCAGCAGGACCATAACTTCTGTTTGAGCAATAGCATATCTTAAGTACTAAGATTCAGTACTTCATTGCTAGCCTTCAGTCAAGCAAGACACAGTTCTAAACTGCAGGGCATGAGCTGAAGTCTCCCTCCACCCCCAGTGTTGTCAGAACCACAGCACACACTGCTGGCTGAGATGCTGACACACCAATTCTATGTGAGTCTCATGGTCGCAGTACAATTGGTAGCCTTGTCTATAACCTGCCATACAAGCACCACCCTGGACTTGGTTACTCTTTTGTCTTGACAAGATGGTTCACATAGGAGCAGAAGCAGATCAGTCAGAAAAGCCAAACAGTTGCTCTTAAGGAGGATTGTCAATAAGACATGGACAAATACTGAGACACTTGTGGCAAATAAAAGAACTAAGGTTATATGAGTAGTTAAAATCTACTCCAGCCTGTCTTCCTTAAATTCCAATATTTAAAGAAAACCTTTTACCCTTCCCTCACCAATGAAACAGAGAATATACTTCGGGGGGGGGGGTGTTAGTGGTGCTGGTGAGGGGTTCTTCATAGTGATGAGTGTGTGTGTGTGTGTGTGTGTCTGAAGTGGGGGCATGGGGTTTTTATTATTATTATTATTTATTTTTTGTATTATTATAGTACCTAGGAGTCTCATTAATGCACCAGGATCCCATTGTACTAGGGGCTGTTTAACTACAAAACAAAAAGAAAGTCCCTGCCCCAAAGAGTTTATAATCTAAGTAAGATTGTCACAGGGACAATGAAGGGGTGTTATTCATGATGAGAAAAGTGTGTATATGTCTGAAGTGGTACAGAGGTGGCTTTCATGGTGTCAAGGGTGGAGGACATTATCCCTGGTGAGGAGGGTGTGTGCATGTGTGTGAAGAGCAGAGGAGGGGGTTGTCAGGGTGGGGAGTGTGTATGTCAGGGAGGAGGGTTGTTATGGTGGGGAGTGTGTGTGTCAGGGGAGGAGGGTTGTCATGGTGGGGAGTGTGTGTGTGTGTGTGTGTGTCAGGGGAGGAGGGTTGTCATGGTGGGGAGTGTGTGAGTGTCGGGGGAGGAGGGCTGTCGTGGTGTGTGTGTGTGTCCGGGGAGGAGGGGGGCTGTCGTGGTGTGTGTGTGTGTCCGGGGAGGAGGGTGGTTGTGGTGGTGTGTGTGTGTGAGGGGACGAGGGCTGTCGTGGTGGTGTGTGTGTGTGTCGGGGGAGGAGGGCTGTCCCCTTTGGAACTCGAAACAACTGAATAATTTGCAGATTATCCCACTTTGCTGGAAGATTCCTTTGCCTCGAGTTATCCTGATCTCAGGGTCAGTATGTTTTGCACATTGATTTCAGAGTTCTCTTGTGAAGTGCAGCCTTTCTTTTGTTCTCTCCTCACAGCCTCGTGTTTCCATACAAGTCTCACATTATTTTATTTTCTTTTTTGGCTGTCACAGAGCTGTTCCCCCTTGTCTTTTACTGACTGCTGAGCCTGCCCTGCCTTCCCAATATGTAAAGTAACATTCACATCAAATAGAGAAGGAGATAGATCAGGCTTTTGACTTCAGCTGTTGGCACAGCTGGAGGGGAGCTGTTCACCAGCAGCAGGAAGCCCTGTAATCTCGTTCTATACGAATTTTGGTGGTTGGGTTTTCCCAGCTCAAAATAAATGAAAAAAGGGGACTCCGCTTCATTTCAGGATTTTTTTAAAAAGTCTTGACCTTCTATTCCCCAAGGGTCATCTTCTTTCCCCCACCCCACAATAAAGCTGAGAACCTCCCTAAGAGACTTAAACCTTCAGAGTGTAAAAATTGGAGAGAGATGATATCATGACTTTTCTGTTTTTTATCATCGCTCTCTTTTCTGGTTGGATGACAGCACTATGATCTAGAGAGAGATTGAGACAATCATCGTTCTGGCTGCACTGTGCCCCATTTGGCACAGAATACTAGCATCATCTGAAATTAAGTTAATAGTTTTAATAGCATTTTTGAGACATCATCTTGCATATTAAAACTTAGCCAGGTATTAGGTAATTTAGATAATAAATTTTCTTCAAAGTGACCCATCATCTTAGTATTTATATTTTTTTCCCCTAGAGGATGTAAGGTATAAAAGCAAGCTTTGTAGTTTTATATCTGTCAGCATGTCACATAAATATCTCAGTAACTACTGATCTTATCACCATAAAACTTCCATTTATACAGTTAGACATGTCATGTTGGTCAGCTGCACAAAAAGTTAAGCACATGCAATATTAAACTCCATCCCATGCCAGTTCCATTAGCCCACATCTTGAAGTTCTCTCTGCACACTATATTAAATGAGAGAGGGAGGGGGCAAGGAGAAACATACAGCAAACTCAGACAAGAAAGACCTCATGTTGAGAATGAAAGAAATGATGAAGGAGACTGAGGGAGATACTTGGGTTTTTAGCATTCTCCCAAATCAAAAAATCTGCTTTCTTTTTGATACGTGATTTTGATAGTTTTAATGACATCATATAGCCTATTTGAATGTACTTTTTGCTCTGTATTTTTTTGCAAGTGTGTGCCAACAACAATTGTTTACATCCGACCACCTTAACATGTCAGAATTGGACTGTGGCACACATTACAAAAGAGTAGAGCAGACAAAAATGTATGGTTTAGAGTTACTCTCTTTAGGATCTGTATAGTATTTGCTGTATTTAAAGGCACTTGTTTATATTTTAGGAGCAGGGGTTGGGTTTTAACTCAGACTTGCCAGAATTTTTTTTAAAGCACTATAAGCAATTGTTTATCTGGAGTAAAGTTTGCCTGGAGTCAGAGCTTAGAAATTGTGCAATCTATTAATCTGATTTATGTTAGAAAATTCTCATGAATACTGCAATTAATACTGATTACTACTCTTAAGCTCTGCTGCAGTTTATGTGGCAGGCTCAATAGGCAGAATCAGTATGTAGCTGCAAATCTCTTTCTTAATAAATTCTTTGCAAGACTAGATAGATTCCGCTAGGATGTTAAAGGACAGATTTGCGCAAAAAAAACCCCCAAAAACAAAAAAAAAAACCACGGCAGAACACAAAATGTGTAAGCAGCTGCGCAGCTAGTTTGTGCAAGGAATCCACTTATTTACATATGCAAATAAAATATAGCAGGAGCCGTTGAAAAGGCATGATTTGTCCACCATTACCACAACTTTCACCTATTTTATAGATAGAGGAAAACTGCTGATTTCATATATCACAAGTGTGATAGATTTTGGCCAGTGATGACCACTTGTATTTGCATGTGTTATCTGGATGCTGACCTGGTCACTTGCACATGTAGATAAGTTGCCACATGCATTTGCAGTAAATCGTGTAAATTAGGCATGCAATTCCCTGCATATTTTTTTCATGAGAGGGGGGATCTTTTCCTTTGGCAAATCTGTCCTTAAATATTTCAGCATTCACAAACTTGACATCTTTGTGCTTCTCTTTACAATTGTGTGGATTTGGCAGCCTAGCACATTATTTACTCTGAGAAATACAGGAGTAGAGTCATCTCTCATACTGTTCTTTTAGAAATTAAATGAAGCTATTTTTTGGCAGTGCTGAGAGCACAAAATCTCTCTTTCTGTTGTTAGTGGTGCAAAATTGACTTTGCTATGGCATTCCCTATAGAAAACAGTGCATTAAAAATAATGGAGTTTGAATTTGAATGAGTGCAAGGATGTCACAATTGTAGGGCTAGTCCAACACTCACAATAAGTTATCTGTGATTCTGGTAACATCTGCAGTTTACAGAGGCACTTTTTCTTAATTATCATTAACTCACCTAGAGGTAGCCCAGGTTCTCTCATTTTCAAAACTGCATATAGTGGACGTGCAAGCTGAATGTGCATATCAGAGTCCACCATTTATGGAGTGGCCAAGACTGATCAAATACAAATGTTAGAGCTAATCATTCACCAAGGTACCAACTTGTAAGGAGAGGAAGGGAGAGGAGACTTTAGGTCCTCAGTTGTCTCCCCTTCTGCTAATCTGCTGCAGGGGAGATTCAATCAGTCCATGAGTTGCAAGTCTGCCTGGAGCCCAGGAATGTGATGCCTAAAGCAGCTACTTTCATTAGTTGTGTTTAAGACCAGCCCCATATATGCCAGCTCTCCCTCTTTAGGAAGGATGGTCCTTGTTTTTCAAGCAAAATATGTACTATTTGCCTTTTGTACAATATATTTTCCTCCAAAAATATCCCTCTTTATAGCTTTGTTCCATGGAGTGGTGTGCCACCCATGCTGAAAGTCAGTGCGCTACTGATCAATGAAATCACCAAACTAAGGCAGTACAATGCAGACAGGAGGTAGGAGCACACCCTTTCCAGTGTTCTGAGGTGATTAACCAAAAAATCTTTCCCTGCCACCAGCTTAGGACTGGAGAAATTCCCATTTGCTTTTGCAGCCAGGAGAAGGGAAGAGCAGAACAAGAATAAGTAGTAGTGGAACTCCAGGAGGTGGTTGAATTCTTCTGTATATTTTCTATCCTTCCTGGAATCATCTGCAACTCTCTGTGGCTGAGCTGAGGTTCACCCCCAATCTGCATTTTGGCTTTTGCAGCAAGCAAACTTTTGTGATGATTAGGTCAGCCTGCTGGGGAATCAGGAACTGTGATCTTCCAGTCTTTGTGAAGCTCAGAAGTTTGCAGATATTTTTGTATGGATTGAATCCTAAATGAATGTCCCTGAAAAGTGCAACCATAAACATATGTGCCCTGACCAAAATTTCCAAGTTTCTTTCAATTGCTGACACTCAATCAGCCTTTTTCCCCCTGTGGCATATTCAAACTTTAATTTGTTAGTGTTCACTGCTTGGAGGAAATGTTCTGCATCTCCTATCAGCTCCTAAATAAGAATTTAGAAATATATATATTTTATGTCTCCACATTAATTATCTGTAGGAAATTAAATGCCAGCCACACACACACACACACACACACACACACACACACACACACACACACACACACACAAATAAACCTGAAAACACTTGTCTTTGTGTAATGTTAAGGTTGTCAATTAAAACCACAAAAAGGAAAGAAACAAACAAACAAAAAATCCCCATCAGTAGAAAGGCAACTATAGAAAATAGCACCTATGTGCAACCTGGCTGAGAGACCATTGCTGTTGGATACATAATTTTTTGCATATTCTGACTTGTGGTGATTTGAACTGTTTAACATTGACATTGCATTGACACATTTTTTTTCTTTCTTTCCAGATCTTTGTATAAGAAAAAAGTGAAAAGAAAGGATCTGGAACAGCTCCCAAGTTCTAATGGTTTCCCGATCACACAGTTTGTAAATTTCTTGAACCAATCAAGAGAACATAAGAATGTAAGAATGTCCATACTGGGTCAGACCAAAGGTGCATCTAGCCTAGTATCCTGTCTTCCAACAGTGACCATTGCCAGGTGCTTCAAAAGGAATGAACAGAACAGGTAATCATCAAGTGATCCATCATCCCTTGTCACCTATTCCCAGCTTCTGGCATCCCTTATCACCTGTCCACCCATGAAGAGTGCCTCTATGTTTAAGTGCACCCCTGCAGACTTAGACACATTCTGCTGCACATGCTCAGTATGCAATTTTCAAGTGGTCATATATTTGTTAACTGAAAACCAATTATTTACAAATCAAGCAACTATGCTATTCTTCACTGAAGACTGTGCCCACGACAAGTTTCGAATAATCAGCTGTTTTTCAGAGCCATGTTCAATTATATGTGATCAGAATTTATCTTAGAGTGAGAGAGGCATATTTCATTCACTCTTTCATAACTTAGACATTCAAATGTCCTCGGAAAAATCACCATACAGGGAAAGATTTGGCCTATAAAATTAATGTTTATGGAATCTATGAGCAAGTAAAAACAGGGATTACAACTAAAACTGTTAAGCAACTTTAATTATAGCAGCCATGACCAATGATTGCTATTAATGTGGGACTGTAGTGTGAGGCACTGTACTATTTTCCATATCTTATAAATGCTAGTATAAAAACATCCTGTTAAAGATTGCCTCTATGAAATGGTTAAATTGTTAGAATAAGTATGCAGTGAGAGACAGAGACTGAGAAAGAGAGAGAGAGATGTTTTGTCCAAATATTGAGATTAAAAAATTGTGGCTCTATGACCATGGCTGGGGTAATGAGTCCTTTTGCAGTAGCCTTTTAGGGAAAGCATAGACAGCTTCGTCTCTCAATGTGCCTGACCTGAAAGGGTCATTAGTAAGGGTGTGAGTGTAGCTTACTGTCAGTGTTGAATTAGTTGTTGACTTCACAGTTGAGAAGGACACTAAATAGTGCCGGTTTTAATATGGTATTGGTCAGCAAGTAATAAGAAAAAAACTAATTGATACCATGGTGATGGTCACAATATAAAATCCTAGTTAGGAAGAATTCACTTTCTACAATCTACTAGACACTGTCAACAATAAATGTTGTTCACTGCAGAACTACAGTGACTCCATTTCCAATCCATATCTATTACTCTGGTCAATGAAATTACCTAGGAATTTTGGAAACATGACAATTGCAAAAGGTTTTTTTCTCTCAGCTACTTGACTCGATGTGAGAAACTTCCCATCTATGTGCTACCATGGTAGGGGGGCAGCTAGGGTGCAAAAACAAATGCATTTAAATGTCTGTAGATTTAAATATTTGGGGGTGGTTGATTGAGCACTTTCAACAGAAGACTTTAGACACTGGAATGAGCTTCCTCCATGGTACTATTTTAGCCAAAGTCCCTGTTGACATTTAGGGCTCTCTTTTTAGGGCTTTGCTTGAGGGGGGTAGGTGGACTGTGAGGAGGAATGGTTGGAGCTATCTTTTTTCTTTGGCCTCTTGGAAAGGATAAAAAAGTGTGTTTGTTTTTTGTGGTTTTGATTGTTTCACCTTGACATTTCAGGTTATTCAGACATGAGACTCCAAGATCCCATGGGAAGTAAGTCTAAGGGGAAAAACAGTTCAAGACAGTTGGCAATTTTTCAAAGAGACATTATTAAGGGCACAAGAGCAAACTATCCCACTGCATAGGAAAGATAGGAAGTATGGCAAGAGACCCTATCCTGGCTTAACCAGGAGATCTTCAATGATCTGAACCTCAAAAAAGAGTCCTACAAAAAGTGGAAACTATGTCAAATTATATAGGATGAATATAAACAAATAACACAAGTATATAGGGACAAAATTAGAAAGGCCAAGGCACAAAACAAGATTAAACTAGCTAGAGACATAGAGGGTAACCAGAAAACTTTCTTCAAATACATTAGAAGCAAGAGGAAGACCAAGGACAGGGTAGGCCTGTTACTCAATGAGGGTGGAGGAACAGTAACAGGAAATGTGGAAATGGCAGAGGTGCTAAATGACATTTTGTTTGTTTTCACCAGAAAGTTTAGTAGCAATTGGACATGTAACATAATGAATGCTAGTGAAAATGAGGTAGGAGCAGAGGCTAAAATAGGGAAAGAACAAGTTAAAAATTACTTTGACAAGTTAGATGTCTTCAAGTCACCAGGCCTGATGAAATACATCCTAGAATACCCAAGGGAAGAGATATCTGAGCCATTAGTGATTATCTTCAAAAAGTCATGGAAGACTGGGGAGATTCCAGAGGACTGGAAAAAGGCAAATATAGTGCCGATTTATAAAAAGGGGAATAAAGACAATCTGGGGAATTACAGACCAGTCAGCATAACTTCAGCACCTGGAAGATAATGGAGCAAATAATTAAGCAATGAATTTGCAAACACCTAGAAGATAAGAAGGTGATAAGTAACAGTCAGCATGGATTTGTCAATAACAAATCATGTCAAGCCAACCAAATAGCTTTCTTTAACATGGTAACAAACCTTGTGGCTAGGGGGAAGCAGTAGATGTGGTATGTCATGACTTTAGTAAGGATTTTGATACTGTCTCCCATGATCTTCTCATTAAAAAAAACTAGGGAAATGCAACTTAGGGCTTGTCTGCACTGCAACTTTCTCTCTCAGGAGTGTGAAAAAACACCTCCCGAGCACAGCAAGTTGCAGCGCTTCAAAGTGCCAGTGTAGACAGTGCACCAGCGCTGGGAAGTCCGCGCCCAGCACAGGTAGCTACGCCCCTCGTGGAGGTGGTTTCTTTAGAGCGCTGGGAGAGCGCTCTAGTCTAGCAAAATATGTTAATGTCACAGAGTTTTCAGGTGCATGCTGCACTCTTTAAAATAATTTTACTTGAGAAGGTATTCCAGTCACAGTAAGCTATAGAATGAAATCCTGCCCCCGTTGAAGTCAATATCAAAATTCCCATTGATTTCAATGGAGCCCAGATTTCACCCAAATTCATCTTTGAGTTCTCTCCATTAAATTCATTCCTACCAGGGAGAATGTTGGAGAGACTTTTGAAGCCATTTGATCTGAATAAATCCTGTATTCTTCTTTTCGCATCAAATCCAACTCTCCTTCTTGAGAGAAGTACTCCAATTCATTTCAGTGGAATTATACATGTGAGGAAAGTGAGCTGGATTTGAGCTGGAATTTTTAAAGGAACCTAAGGGTGTTAGGTGCCCAATTGCCATTGAGTTGTGTTAGGCACTGGTCTCCTCTAGACTCCTTTGAAAAATCCCAGTTTCCTTCACACCCTCTGAATCTTTTGTTTATCTGAGGTGGAACCAGCACTCCCTGGTTCAGGAGTCACGTGCTATATTCAGAACTTCTTTCTGGTTTTAATTTTACAGTTTTAATAGACAAATATAGCTGCTTCCTATATTCAGCAACGTACTCATTTTACACTGTAAATAAGGTAAGTTCTGTTATTCATAAAAGTTTTGCGGGTTTTGGGGGGGTAATTCAAGAATTAAAAACATGAGCATTGGATTAAAAATTAACTCAACATGAACAGAATCAATATGAATAAATAACATTGAATTTATACCATCTTTGGTCCATGTCTCTCAATAGCTTTCTTTGGGCCATGCCTCTCAATAGCTTTCTTTGGACCATGCCTCTCAATAACTTCATTGACATCAAAGGATTTTGGATCAGGCCTTTATTAAGCATTTATGAAATATGTAAGTAGTATCATGTCCAGGTAAACTGAGTAATAGAATCTTGCCTAGGTGTCTGGCTTGTGGATCTTGCCCAATTGCTCGGAGTTTAACTTGATCGCCCTATTTGGGGGATGAATTTTTTCTTAATGTCAGATTGGCAGAGACCCTGGGAGGGTTTTGCCTTCCTCTGCAGCATGGGGTACATGTCACTTGCAGGATTAAATTTGTGTAAATGATGGATTCTCTGTAATTTGAAGTCTTTAAATCATGATTTGAGGACTTCAGTAACTCAACAGGAAGTTATGGGTCTATTACAGGAGTGGGTGGGTGATGTTCTGTGACCTGCAATGTGCAGGAGGTCAGACTAGATGACCAGGATGCTGGCAGAGACAATTTATAATTATTGATGATGAGGAGGCACAGTTTAAAGTTTCAGAGGAGTGGGGAGGGGCAGTGACCGCCCCATGTAGTGCCTCTGCCCTCCCCTCCCCCATGCCTTCCTCTGGTGCAGAGCAGGAGGCGATGGGAGAAGTGAGCAGTGGTAACTATGACTGCGGATGAAGAAGGGACAGGACTCAGCAGGTTTCTCCATGCCCCCTCTTGTGGAATTGTGCTGCCAGCCCCGTCTCTCTCTTCCTTGTTCTGGACACCTCCTAGTGGGGCTCAGTGGGAGCGCTAGGTGGTGGTCCCTTTCCCATGCACATGCCCCTCAGCCGCACTCAGCCCAACTCCCACCCTGGCAGAAATCTGGGAGGGCGTGTGCCTCTCCCCGCCACATTGCCTCTGCTTTCTGGCAGCAACTCAAAGCCCCCAAGAGGAAATCTCAGCTGGTTACATGCAGCTGTTTTTTTCAGCCCCACTAAGAAAGTACAAAGAGGCCAGAATGTAAGTGAGACGCTACCCCTTTTGTTCTCCATTTTAATTTTGGCAAAAGGGAAAACCCTTATGATACTTTATTTTGTCCAGATTTTCCGATGCTATTTTTGTAGCACTTAGTCAGTGAGAAGGCAGCAACAGGAGGAAGGAATAAAATGCACATTTTTAATTGTACTAAGATCAATGTAATGTTGCAGTAAATGTACGTACTTGTTTATATACAGTATACAAAATTGCTGGACTTAATTTCTATAATGTAACAATCAACTATTTCTGTAGTTTAAAATAAATACTCTTTCCATTAAATCTGACAGTTAAAAATATTCTTTAACATGGCTGCAAAATGTGCTCAAGGAATAACAAACAAATACTTCCCTTTAAATTCATTTTTTTGCTGCTCTTAGTCCTCTCCCTTCTAGTGAGACAATAACAGAATTGTAATTTCTCAATAGCTATTAACATATATGGTCTGATATTTTGGTAAAGTAAAGTAAAACTTCCATTGACTTCCTATGCATTGTTTCCTATCATGACATTGATTTTAAAATACAATATATGCTCATATATTATGGTGATAAGCGCCATAGGAAAGCCTTCACATACAATAATGTAAGGTAATTGTTAAAAGTTCAAGAATATCCTTACTGGTGTGACTCATTCCTATTTATGAACACAGAGTTAAGCTTTACTGGTTTGACTCATCCCTGGTCATGAACACATCTTGAGCCAAATTTGAGTATTCACTGATTTTTCTCTCTCTGCTGCCAGTAGAGTTACTGAACAATAATTTTTAAAAAAATCCTTTGAAATAAGAATGTATTTGGTAATACTCACGATTCTCCTGTGCATATATATTTATGTAGGTTACTTGAATTACTATCCATTTTTAGTCAAGATGGCCATTGAGATCATTAATCATGATAAAACGATTAATTACATAAATATCTGATTTGCTGATTTTTCATGTTCAGTACTCCACAAGCATGTGGATTAGATGGGAAAGTACAAAACTTGCATTTTTACTCCTGTGCTATCTGAATAATGTATTTTATCTCTTTGTCTATTTTGTTTATCCATCCATCCATCCATCCTCCCATGATATTTTTAAGGTGCCAATTACTGTGATATCTAAGAAACAAGCACAATGATTTAGTTATCCCTAATCATGTCCAGCATTTTCCTTACTATATTTTATTTTCAGTCCTAATTTCAAATTAAAAGTTTCATAAGTTTCTGGGATGGATAAAGGTGGTCAGTTAAGACTGTTCTTGTTCATATGAATTTTTATCTTCATTTTTGTAACCAGGCAGGAAAGTTTGTGCACTGGGATTTGATATCTTTGTTTTAGTGGTCCTAATGAAGAAAACTTCTATTTATTCAAGGTTCCTGATGCAAATACTTTGAAGGGAAGTTAGTTTTTTCCCCATGGGGATTTACACTTTAATTCTTCGACATCCAGTCTTTCAGAGTGTGCAAGAGAGAGAGAGACTTTAGCATGTTATAATAAAGTAGTTCATGGTACAATTAAAATGATGTAGTAAAACAGTAACATGATATGCTGAATTTAAATAACTGAAGCTGATTAAGGGGGACATCAGAATTAAATGCTTGATGGAACTGACATAACAAATACAAGATGGCCACTCTACATTTAAGCCAAGATACTTTGTCAACCATTGATATTTTCCAGGCAAATTTGTTGATAAATGAAACATTTTTATAGACTTTCCATTCTTTCTTGTGGCCATCAGCTTTTAATTTAAACAGAAAACTGTTCTGTTTCATCATAAAAGATTTGTCTGTTACTTTTGGTGTGTAAATCAAGTGGACAGCAAAACATTCTTGAACTTGTTTTTTGAGGCATTTGTTGACAACAACAGGGAAAGAGATCACAGGGACCGCCAATAAGCGTGGACATCAATTATTTTTTAATTGTATAGGAGTACAGTACACTAATTAAAACTAGTATATCTTGCAATGCCAAAGGCAAAATTAATTATTAATTTTTATTAATATTCAGAAGTAGCACAAGGAATACATTTAAAAGATTTTGTGCTTGTGACTGAGATCTTGTTTAGCTTTATATTTTAGCAAAAATGTTAAGTTAGCTAAATTTGAATAGTTAAGCATGCATAGAAGAGATTATGTATTGAATAAGAAGGTGCTCTTTACAGTGAGTATCCAGTGACAGAATATAAAATGTAGGGAGAGATTATTTTTAAATCCTAATAGTTGCCTGCAACTGTTTGACTTGACAAGTATAAATTCACAGGTTATCTTGCTATAGTTACTGTGGATTCTTTGTTTATTAAAAAGGTATTTTACTTAAAGCATCTCAAGTTCAATACAATAATTCATCTGCAATCTTTTCTAGTATTTATCCAGCTCATCTGAACTGAAGATGTCCAGAGCAGGTTTAGCAAAGTTGAGGTGACTCTGAACAAAACGTTACCCATCCACTCAAGAGTAGGGTGAGTTTTTTGCTATTTGGACTCCATGTACTACAGATCTATCCAAGGTAATTCAGAGACTGCCAGTCTGAATCAGCCCTAGAGGAGTGTATCAGAAAAGGGAAGCCTTTACATGCAAGTATTAGATGCTTTGACAACTTCAGAAGATATTCCTCCTTTCAACTGAGATCCCTTTGACTCACCAGCACTGTTGACAGCCGTTTCAATTTGTCTGCAAGCAAGAAGTTGTCCAAAGAGGAAAGATCAAGTCTAAAGCATAAAATGTGAAATCCAGTTGACAAAACTTTTATGAAAAGTTTCTGTAAACATTTGTATTTCTAAAGATGAACTGAGTGTGGAAGACTGCCTGACATAAAGAAGGATGCTAGATTATGGCAAGATCTGTAGTGGGTGGCTCCTAAGGGACATGCTCTTTTCTGTGGGTTACTTAGACTGCTTCCTCCCTTTCTAGAGATGTGATTCAGGCCCTGCATTACAATTGTGGTGGGAGTAGTTGTATATTAGTGTGAGATTTCCAGGGCAAAACGTTTCAATACATTAGATCAGTTTGAGATCAGTATCTGAAATTTCAGATGCTTATTCAAACTGAACTGCTGAACCTTTTGAAGATTAGCCTGTCTCCACCTTTTACACAGCAAATGCACTGAGCCCTGCCTTTCACATGTTAATGGACCTGGTTGTGCAACTTTCTATATTAATACACATACACAGTATAGAAATAGCTACATTTATTACTGCGGTTTGGTATTTGGGTAGGTAAAACCAAAGACTAATACCATGCTTAAGAGGATATCCATCAGTACTTATTCTAGTATTTAGTGAGAAGGCAAAATGAGTGCAGATTTCATTTCACTATAACATCACAAGCTGCAGTGATAGCAATAAGCAAAACATAATTTATTCTCTAAACAAACTAATCAGGACACATATTTATTTAGGGAAATACACAGAGCCCACATTGCATTTTGCTACAGTAATGCAAGCTACCAAAACAACCTTGTAATTCCACTTTTCTGTGCATATGCTTTGTGTGAGAGCAGGTGCCTTTCCCAACCTTCTTGAAAATAAGTTCACATACTGTGAAGGGTCAAACCTTGCCTTCTCCCTGCTTCAAGGGTTTCTTTTCCCTTGGCTTAGATCGGCGCTAGAGACCACTTCCACCTCCTCTATATCTGGATAAGTGTCACAGGCTGACACTGGCTCTTTAAGAGGAAGCAGGGCCCGTACACCTGTGGCTACTCACTGCTCCCATTGAGCTATAAGAGAAGGCAATGGTGCCCTAATGGAGAAAAGCCTGTGTGAATCATGCTGGCAGGCAGGCAGGCAGTCAGTCAGGAAAGGCTCAGAGAAAGCAGACATGGGGCTTTCACTGCCAGAACTTCTATGGGAGTGACTGCCAGAGGCCTTTTGGGAGGAGTGGCAGTGTGGTCTGCTGAGAGAGACCTGGTGAGTCAGAGCCAGGGAGCTGCAAGAAGCAGAAGCAGTGGGAACTTCCTGAGAGAGACTGCCAGAGTCCCTGGGGGGAGTCAGTGGGAACCTTCTGAGG
This sequence comes from Mauremys reevesii, assembly GCF_016161935.1. Classification (NCBI taxonomy): domain Eukaryota; kingdom Metazoa; phylum Chordata; order Testudines; family Geoemydidae; genus Mauremys; species Mauremys reevesii. The sequence continues at coordinate 23,792,645 of NC_052638.1, read as the reverse complement.
GAAAAGGGGCCTCCAGGGAGAAAGCCGTGGGTGGTAATGATCAGTGAACAGAGCACAGAAGATTTCTTCAGGAAGTCTGAAAGCAGGAATGACTGGCAGGTGAAGGGGAAAATCCCTTAGGAGCTGTAGGCCAGTGTGGGCTGAGCAACTGTTTTTGATTGTTTTGCTTAAGTTTCGGGATTTAAAGCAGCCTGGAAAGACATTCTGGGTGTGGCAGTAGGTCCTTTGTGAGCTGGGGAGAAGACCAGCCTTATTATCACTAACCCACTGAATTATTATCCAGCAGGATCAACACCTGCTAATGGAGTGGGATGTTTGCAGCAAACACTACCAGCCTGTTACAGTCTCGTTCTTCATTGAAGTCTCATCCTCCTGACTCTTTACTAACCTTTAACATAATTCAGATCTACCACCTCTCCTCCCCGACAAAAGAAAATAGTTGCCTATCGCAATTTGAGGGGCCCCCACACTCACGTGCCTTGCTGTGGATTCTTTTGGCTCACTGTCATCAAAACCTGAGTGCCTCAGTGGTGGGCAGGAAAAATGAAGTGTGGACTTAATTCCATAAGCTAGTGTAAGTGAGGGATTCAGCAAGGACAAACAATTGATTCAGGGGCTTGGTTCTGGAAATATATTGACTAAAGCTGTCAGCTCTTCAAGGCAAGGTCTTTACCTCCTGTGTATGTAGACAGCACCCAGGTATGTTGTGAGCACTACAACTAATAAATGAGTTGATGTTACTGGACCTTAGTAGAACACTATAGTCTGTTAAAAGGCAACAAAATCAAAACAAATATTCCAGAGAATATTCATCACTCCAAAGTCAGCTAACGAAAGAGTATAGAAAATTTCAGCTACAATCATTCTAGGCAGTGTTATTCTCCTTAGCTAAGTGCCAGGGGTTGGTGGCATATCCACACAAAAATCAATGTTCCCAGAGGTTTTTAAAATATTCATTCAGAAAATGATTGCTAAGCCATTTGCTAAGCCTCAGCAAGGGAGTAAAGCTGAACACCTGGGTTGTCAATGCTATAATGGCATTTTGAGGAGAAACACCATCTCTCACTGGAAAAGGCCAAATACTGTGTATAAAATCCTTAGTCAAGAGACTGAGGCTAGTAGTAAGGATGAAAATGCTAAACCAGTGTCATTTCTGACACTTGCTGGATCATCTGAGGCTCTTTTCAGATGTCTCAGAAACTCACCATGTCTACTGGTCTTCCTCAGAGCGGAAATATTGGTTTGTAATATGAAAGAACATCATGTTCGCCTAAAACGGGGCCAGTGTCTTTTTTTTGTTACAAGTCACTATGCTTGAAATGTTGGCCATGAAGAGTCCATACATAGTGAATCAGCTGTCTTGGAATAAGAACATTTTAGAGCTCATATATTGACCGATGTTGCTATTTAATAGGCATAAAATTCATGGCTACAGCTGACCCCCATTAGATTGTAGCTTGTTGCATATTTGCATATTTCTCTTGAACAAGCAATTTCCAAAAATGCTTTAATCTGTGCACGGAAAAGCAGTGCATGGTCTGAGCCTCATTAGTGCATCATATGGTAGATGTATGGACCCATGTTTAACTGAATTAGTATGTGCTTTCTGCATATTGAGCAAGATCCCATGCAACCAGATTTGTCCTGCTGAGGTCTAACCAAGTGCTAATAGGAGACACGTAATAGTGTATATTAATAAGGAGAATGCCACACTGCAATCTGCCAGGCCCAGGAGTTTTAACAGTAGTTTGGGGGCATGGATTAACACCATAGGCCAGATCCACAGTCATTTCAAAGTAAATACATTCCAGTAAATTCATGACAAGTTGGAAGTCAATGGTATCTTTGCCTGTGAAAAGATTGCAAGTTTGGGCACTTTATCTTCAAGCCTTGGATTAAGTGTTTCAGACCAATGCTAATGTAGCATGTAGTGTATGCTAAAGAATAGCCGCTATCTATAAACATTTTGCATATCTTTCAGACTTGCTCACCAATTACTTCTACCATGAATAACATGGTAATGAAAATTATTCAGTTACCAGTATTGTGCAAATATCTGAGCAAACAGGAGTGGCACAAGACCAGAAGAATCTTAAACTAGCTCCAGACAAATTGTGCTTGCTAAAATATAAACTCAAAAGGTTTAGATTTATTGGAATTCTACATATTCCATGCCCTCAGAGACTTCTGTGAAAGGATCTAGAGATGCCTATGTTGGCAAGCACAAGATCAAAAAGATACAAGATGTCCCTTTTAGCACCTACTGGATTTCGTTGCTAATTTATTTAACATCCCATCCTACCCCAATTTGGGATGGTCACTTGGAAAGTGACTAGTGATAGGATAAGTAACAGTCTTGATTCTATAACATTGTCTTCAGGAGCACTATTTCCTGAGAGAAAAGGCTTAAAATTGGAAAAAAAAGGAGACTGTTATCCAACCACTAGAAACCTAAAATCAAACTCAGCTCTAGAACAAGTGATTTTAATCAATGGAAAATATGCCTGCTTATGCCAGGTCTGAATTTCTGCTCTACATTTTAAGTTGTTCTCAGACTCTATTAATAGTCAATAGAGTATCTGAAAGGGGAAGAATACTCATACATGTTGGTAAAGAGTTGTTCCACAACTCTAAAGCTGAGTAGATTCCAAATTTCAACTATGGCGTTCACAAAGTTATCATTTACCCGTAATTATCTCCCTCAGTATAGGGAAGTACCACTGTGTGGTAAATGTTTGTAACTGTTGAGGTTAAACAGTGATCGCTGTATATTGATCACCGGACATTTGTTCTTATAAACAAAATGATGGGGGTGATATCTTCATCTCTCAACTGTCTCTTCCAGTTCTACTCTGAAAAATTGTTGTGTAGACACAGTACTTTTCCTTGACAGATCACTTCCCTGTTTGTGTGTATTCACCTGTAACTGCTTGCATTAGCAACAAAATAAGTTTATACTAATTTTTACTCCTGTTTGCACTGCAGATACAACATGGCTATTAGAAAATGAGAGAGATTATATTCCTTCAATTTATAATCAGTTACACTTATGCAACCCCCAGAGCATAGTTGGTCTGTAGAAATGTTATGAATAGTGATGGTGAATGAGAAGAGAAAACCCAGCTTGACTCTCAGAACCTAGGAAGGCTGAAGCTGCAGAGTTGCAATTAGAGCACACCTTTTTGCTTGTAAACTGAGTACATTTGATCAGGAGTCACTGAGGGACAATAAACATGCAACATCATGATGGCATTTTTATAGCTTTCTTCTTCTAAGTAGAACTGCATTTTAAAGTAAGGCAACCAATGAAACTAAATACTGTATTTTCATGAGACATCATGGAGTGCAAAGGTGATGAACAAAGCAGTAACAGCTACAATGAACCGCCAGAAGTAATAGTAAAAACTGTCTTCTACAGCATATGTACAGTTCAGGCCTTTTCTTCACACCTCAGAATGCAACAGGAATACCCATCAAGCTCAATCTGTTGCTATACTAGTGGAAATTTATTTCAAATGAGGAAATGCTTGCAGTTACCTGGGAAGATCTTTTCCGCTATTGACAAGTGAGATCTCTGCTTTGGTCAGCTGCGACTTAAACTGTTGCTTTTCTCCTAACCTTTCCATCATCCAGGTGTATTAATGACACATCTTCAGTACTACCGGTAGTATTCTCACAGAATCCTCTGTGTAGTAATACAACCCAGTGATAAGCACTTCCTTTTGGAAAAGAGCTATGGATTTGGAAAATTAGCTTCCAAATGCATAATCAGTACATGCCTCTCTAATTTACATTGAAAAAATAATGAGCTGGCCAGAGAGACAGTGAGGATGACTGAACATGTATTCCCAATATTAAAAATAATAGTACCGGTAATTCCTTCTCTTGCTTTCTCTCTTCTGTCCGAACCCTTTCAGCAATGATAGGTGATCCTGCCTAAATATGTGGCTGCTGGAAACTTTTAGTGTGCTCAGCTATTGATCTATCTGCAACATGTATTCCATGCTGGTCATATTACATATAGTGAGTCCAAAGGCAGTGTGTGTATGCATCGGATACAGAGAGCCAAGTAATTTTTTTTCTTTTTCCATTGTTGTTCTTTTATCTTGACTTCTCTTTTTGGAATACTTTAATCCTTCATGATGCAGCACTGGGTGTTTTACTAAATGCTGATGAGACAATGCATGGAACCAGGGGCGGCTCTAGGTATTTTGCCACCCCACGCACGGCAGGCAGGTTGCCTTCGGCGGCTTGCCTGCGGGAGGTCCCCGGTCCCGCGGATTCAGCGTCACGCCTGCGGGAGGTCCGCCAAAGCCGCGGGACCAGCGGACCCTCCACAGGCAAGCCGACGAAGGCAACCTGTCTGCCGCCCTCGCGGCGACCGGCAGAGCGCCCCCCGCGGCTTGCCACCCCAAGCACATGCTTGGCGTGCTGGTGCCTGGAGCTGCCTCTGCATGGAACAGCTCTTACGAAGTTGTTTTTCAGGTAAATTGTGGTGCGTACTGAATGCTTGGTCAGTGCTTATCAGCATATTGGTCAGGATCTGATTACCTGCGGGTATATGTTGTATTTTAGAGATAACTTCAAGATATTTTACAATACAATAATTTAGAAATACCCCCCAAAATAAACATAAATACATTCACAGTAGTGATCGTGAAAAGTTTTAAATTATTTCCAATGGTTAGATTATATGAGCTCTATGCACACTGTCACAGAAAATGGCAGATGCTATATATTCAGTAACAAAAATGTGTCCTTTGCTTTGCAAATGGATGTGCTGTTAATCATGGGCTTTGTCTCTTTGCTTATTCTTACATGAGACTGCTTCTCTAAGCAGATTATTTAGAAGATTTGTTTTTATGAATCATTTTTAGAAGCTAGTGAGGCTTTGTTTCATTCACTGGGAGAAAGTTAAGACCATTGAGGAATTTGTTCATACAGACTTTTCCCCCAAATGTGTGCAAATGCATTTATTGACCTGAAAGTCTTGCTTAAAAACAGTTCTGGGACTATTATATTGTGTGCTGTGTGGACTTGCATAGAAAGCAATGAATTTGTACCAGACAGAACACTGAAGATATGCAAATCACAAAGGCTAGTGTTTTCTACACACTCATCTTGATTACATCAAGAGCTCATAGCCATGAATAAGCTACAGTATCTAACAGTAAACTAAAAATCATGTAGTAATAATGTTTGTACTGGGCAAACATAACACAGTATTGGCAGCCCCTTGAGTTAAAAAATCTTGACTCAGATCTCAAAAAATTATAAAATTTGCTTTAAAATCTTGAGATTTAAACAAAAATAATAAATGGCCTTTATTGTCTGTCTCCTATTTGTTAATCTCAGGAGGAAGTTCCCACCCCAGTTTGGGTGAGAACAAATCTGTTGAAAATTCAACCTTAAGGGCACTCTATCCAGAACTCGTTGAAATAAAAAGGCAGCTGCCCACAGGCTCTTTGGACTCCACTTACCATTTCCTATCCTCTAGGAAGTTGCCATTCCATACCTCTGCATCCCCTTCCCCATCATTTCCTTATTTATCTCTGCATCTTCCCAGCCTTTTCGCTCTGTTTCCTACCTGCACCTCCCTTCCCTTACTCCCATCCTTGTCTCTCACTTTGCTCTGTCACATTTCCTGTCCCATCTTCCTTCCATATGCTCCTTACATTACCACACAATCCCTCTCCCTGTCCCCATGGTCACCGTTCCTGACTCCTGTGACCTTCAGACACACTCCCTCCCTGCTCCCCTTCACCGGTTCCCTAGCACACACATTTTTCCTCCCTGTTTCCTTTCTACACATTCCTTTCCCCACAGTCTCATTCTCTTCACCTCCACATCCCTCCACCCAGTGTCTTCTCTCCACATCCCTCCACCCAGTGTCTCTTGCTTAGGCCACAATTGGTGATTAGGGTCAACAATCTTATCTGAGGGCATTCTGGCTTCAGTTGTGTTCAGGAAAATGAGATGGTCATCTGTATCAAGGACAGACTCACTATGTCTTGCAAGAGATGTAAAGAAATGATGCCAATCCAAGTTGAGGACAGGCTGTGACTGTGAGCATTGGGGGAAAGTAGCCATTTGTATTAAGGGCAAGAAATTATGAGATGGTTCCAACTTTCTCCTGATATCATGAGCAGTTTCAAAAGAAGGATCTCGAACTGTAAGACTAATTGCAATTTTGTGTGAATTGGCAGCTCGATTAAAATGAAATAGTTCCAGGAATTTATTAAAGTTCACCCCCAGATGAATATCGCCTCCTACAAACTTGCAAGATTTTGCTCATAAGCTTTCTTACTGCTATTTTCCCATTCAGATGAATGTACTCTTATGGCCAAAAAAACCCTCTGCTGAGTTAGTGTGCTGCTTTGATAGGCGTAGGTAGTACATGGAGGGAGAATTCAGAAAAAGAAGTCTGTGCCATAATTTTCTTACAAATGAGTGGAAAGAGAGGTGAAGGGGGAGAAAGACTGAGGCAGTTCTAGTGCTGCGGTTATTGCCTAATAGAATATAGGTGGCAAAGTATGTTGAGCATCAAAACCTTGTTCAGCAATTTTTGGTTGCTCCGTTAACTAAACTGAGATGGCCAGGGCACAGCAGTTTACATAGGCATGCTTACAAGTCCCTTGGGGAGAAATGCATCTGTAAAAAGGCAAATTTGCTCACTTGGTGGATTCTTAATACAAAACTCTAGGTTCATCCTCTCCAATATATTGCTATGAGAGATTAGTAAGTACATCAGTCCATATCCTGCCATTCATTTTTATGCAGTACTCGCCACTGAGCTTAATTATTGAGGACTTCTATATGTGAAAAGATGACAAGATATGGTCCATTGTTTAAAAACATAACTGTGAAGCAATAAAGTAGTATGGTAGATTTAGGTACCACCTGCAATAATCATTACCAACAAAGGGCCTGCTCCCACAATCAGTAGTCAGGCGAAGTTATGTCATGAGAAGTTTTGCAAAATCAGCCCAAGCATTGGTGATTCATTGTTACTACAAAGATAAATGGGGTGTTTGCAATGTATCTTGATGTGGCATTCATGAAGAATTAAAAGTTGAAGGGAACATGAACATGCAGAAATTAAGCTCCCAGATATAAAACCTATGCATATTTTAATTAACATATTTTTCTAGGGTCTGAGGTTGGAAATCACCCAGAATTCCTAGGAGCGTGCTGCAAATTCAATACATTCCTGTTTATGGGCTTGATGCTACAAGCTGCTGATTAAAGAGGTATATGGTGCAACCATTTGTATTAAAGTAACACCCAGAGGCCTAATCAAGATCAAGGCCCATCATGGTCAGTGTGTTACAAACACAATAAAGGACAGTCTCTGCCCCAAATATCTTGCAATCTAAATTGATAGTGCTGAGCATTCATTTACACAAAGAGGCTTCTGTATAATGCAAAGGAATATGGCATGAGGAAACTTCTTTCTCTGGCTGTTGCAAGTGGGCAGAGGGGAAAGTAAGCGTGACAGGGGGCATAACCATGGCACAATGTCTTAAAAAGCAATCTTGTACTTGCAAATGACATGCACAGTAGCCATTTTAAGCAGTTCATGATGCACCTGCTGCCACCCTGGTGTCCTGTTTCTTCTGAGTATACAGAAGAGTTGATATTAGGAGGAAGTGAGAGCAGAAGCTGTCGTAAGGGCCAGAGGTCATGCAGACAACACAGCAGCAAAACCTCCCAGGAAACAATATGGCCCCCAGTCAGGTGCTCAGTGCCTGGTGAGGTGTGTGGGGCATGGTGTTCTGGCCAGTGGGTCAGCCTGCAGTGTCCACTTCCCTAAAGTCACTTCACCAATCTTGTATAACAAAGCACTATGCTCATCAGCACTACTGGACTCTCAGTGCTGTTCTCTCCCAACTCTTGCTGGCAATCTTACTGGATCAAGTCCTGGATGAATAATTTTGCTCTCAGCTATTGAATAGCTGTGCTTTGAATAGGTAAAGTTGCTAACAGCTTCTGCAGTTCACATTTTTACTAAAATGCAGCGCATTCAAAGTGTGTACTTATCTAAAGATTAGTTTCTAAATCTATAGGGCCAGGATTTTCAAAGGAGTCTAGAGGAGTTATGCATTCAATTCCTATTGAAATATAGAGGGCTTCTTTGCAAATGCCAGCCCCTCTCTCTCTCTATATATATAATAGGTATGTTTACAGTTGAAGCTGTAGGGTGTAATCTTTTCCAGCCAGAATCACAGCAGACTGTCCATCTCGTCCTCCATGCTCTTCCGGAGCATTTGGGAATTGCCTGCACCAAAAATACATTCAGCTATACTAGGGAATACTTGGATGAATAATCTCATGTGCTACAGCATCTGCACAATATGGTCTCCATATAAGGTAGAGACCACAGTTAGGATTAGTGCTAGCAATTGAACTATATATAAATAGTTTTTAATAAGATGTAATTTGAAAAGGTAACATGACTGACCACCAATTATTATTTAAATTTAATATTCAAAGGTTGCTTAGCTAACTTTCCAAATCACGTAGCATTGTTTTTCTCACAATTTTTTATTGTCATGCAGTTTATTCTTTTCCTCATG